>NC_056732.1:594056747-594067021 GCF_019279795.1 Protopterus annectens
AGCAGTGGTGGGTAGAGTATTTAGAGTTTGTAGCAAATTTGGCAATTTTATTGTAACAGGAATCAAGCTTACTTTTTAGGGTAGATTGTAGGTTGGTAAGGATGGGAGCACCATAAAGCAGGGTAGGAAATAGGAAGGATGAAGCTAGGGCCTTTTTTGCAGTGAGACTGAGGAAATAGTTATGTCGATATAGGGCACCTAGCTTTTGATGTTTTTTTTTAATATTGCTTTGGATGTGAAGGTCAAAGGTTAGTTTGTCATCAATGATGACACCTAGCAGTTTGGTGTTTGGGACAACTTCTAGGATGGTATTGTTACATGAAGTAATTGTAAAAAGAGATTTATCAATGGGGGTGGTTTTTGTGGGAGCAAATAATAGAAGTTTTGTTTTGTTAGGGTTAAGGGCGAGGTGGTTCTGGAACATCCATTGCTTGGTAGATGTGAATGCTTGGGTAAGTTGCTGTAATTTGGTGAGAGGTTTTGAGGAGGAGATGATAGTTGAATCATCAGCGTATTGGATGACAGAGCTATGAGTAAGGGTTTGATTAAAGTTGTTGACAAATATACTAAAGAGGAGGGGACCTAGAATTGATCCATGGGGAATACCTGTATTGACTGTGATGAAAGGGGAAATAGAGTTTTGCAATTTAGAGGATTGCTGATGTTTTTTGAGGTAGTTTATAAACCATTGTAAGGTGGGTGAGAAAGATTGAGGTTGGAGAGTTTGCCGAGTAGTAGGGAGTGAGAAATGGTGTCAAATGCCTTTGATAGATCGAGAAAGAGAGCTGAAACTAAGGAGCCTGAGTTACAAACTCTATTTACTGTGTCTAAGAAGGAGATGAGGGCAGTGTTGATGCTATGTCCCGGCCTGAAGCCATGCTGAGTGGGAGACAGAAGTTGGTATTTAACTAGATGATTTATGAGCTGTGTATGGATGTTATTGTATGTTGTTGTATCTTTCGGCTTTTCCCGGTTAGGGGTCACCACAGCAGAACTCCGGTCCGCTAATGATTAGCAGTAGATTTTTACGTGCCGAGTTTCCAGCTCTGACGCACAACCTTCAACAAAGGGACACCCATTCACACATGTCTCCACACAGAAGGCGCTTTAGCTGAGAATCGAACAGGGCAACGTCTTACTGTGAGGCGACAACACTACCGCAGCACCACCACTGCAGTTCATGGATGCACTTCTCTAATATTTTAGAGATAGGGGAGAGAATGGCAATAGGATGGAAGTTTGAGATGTCAGCGTTGTTTCCGCCCTTGTGTAGAGGAATGACAAATTATTTTTTCCAGATTTCTGGTATGTAAGATTCTTGAATGGACCTGTTAAGGAATATGCTGATAAGGTAAGCTATGGAAGGGGCTGCTAATTGCAGGTATTCTGCAGGTAGATTATCAGGAGCATTTGTACAAGGTTTTAGTTTGTAAAGTAGTTTTTGGATGGTGTATGTGGTGATGGGTGATAATGAGAAGATGGGTATGGAATTTGAGGTATTATGGGCTAATGGTGGGATCAATGTGTCAGGGTTGATGGGTGGAAGGTAGTAGTTAGATTGGTGATGATGTCAACAAAGTATGTATTGAAGAGTGAGGCTAATTCAGAGGGGGTTTATCTGGGTTTGGGCAAGGGGTGTTGTTAGAATGTGGGTGGAGTAAGGAATTAATAGCTCCCCAGAACTTTTTTGGATTGTTTTTCCGCTGATTTTGAATAGATTGTATGTACTCTTTTTTTGTCTTTGACAACTGTATAGCCTGATTGTGACACTGTTTGTATAGCATTAGGTTGGAAGGAGTTTTGTTTTTTTGCCAGGTTTTCCATGCCTTGTCCCTAGAGGACATAACTTGCTTTGTGGCCTTTGTTAGCCAGCAGGTTGCAATATGCACTGTTATTTTTAATAGTTGTTGTCCTGTATGTTTATCTTTGTTTAAGTTTGCTGTGCTCTTTCCCCTTGGGTCTCCACTGAAAATGGGTTGCTTACTATCAGTGCAATGCAAATAGTTAATAACTTTTTCTTTTTTTACAATTATTTTGTATTGTGATTGTTATTTAATATTTGTATATTGTCACTTTATCTTTACTTATGTTTGCTGGGGCTTTTCCCCTCTGGTTTCCACTGAAAATGGGTTTGTTTGCAAACTCAGTTGGACTAACCCGGTTAACAAATGCAAAATAAATAAAATATGGCAAGTTTCTATATGCATCACAAGTCCAGATTACTGGAGTGGTAGCTGAAAGGCCATATATACTGCTGCACACAGTCTGTCTCTAGAGAAGTTTAAGAAATTCATTGATCCTTTTGCATAAGAGAAGATAAAAGTAACAGATTATCGCCAGTGTTGCTTTCAACATATCTTCTGTCTAGCATGAGCTGCAAGTTAAGGTTTCATGTATGGTAGGTGACTGCAGAAATGGTTGTTGTTGTATCTTTCGGCTTTTCCCGGTTAGGGGTCGCCACAGCGAACTCTGGTCCGCTAATGATTGGCAGTAGATTTTTACATACCGAGTTGCCAGCCCTGACGTACAGCCTTCAACGAAGGTATGCCCATTCACGCATGTCTCCACACACAAGATGCTTTCGCTGAGAATTGAACAGGACAACGTCTTACTGTGAGGCGACAATGCTACCGCAGCACCACTACCGCAGCTGACTGCAGAAATGGTAAAAGGTCATATTGTCACAAGTGTAGTATGTTTTTTTTTTAACTATTAAAGTACAGTTGTATAAACTGCACTTAACGATAACAGCAGATCTTTGAATTCCTCAGTATCTCAGTAGCCCTTAGTTTACATGGGTTGCTTTTCTTCTAGGAAGCAACAACCAGCCAGCTTCAGAAAGCTTTGTTCCCTCCCACCACATCTTCACTCTGACTGCTGATTGGCTAATCCCAACTAGAGAAATCACTGTGAGGCTTTCTTTAGGACTTGGCCATACAGTGAGATAAGAGCCTAACAATCCTGAAATAACCAACCAATAATAGCAAAAATAGAAACAAACACAGCCCTACACAGGGATGGCCTTTGGTCAACTGGTGCCTTATGCAAAAGGGCTACACAGTGCTCCCCCCTACATCACCTGGTGCCCCATCCTGGTCTTCCTACACCATCCATATCAACATTTTAATTCCTTTTCTCACAGTTTGTCTTACTCTTCAGGTTTTTCCTGTATTCATTCAATATATTTTAAAGAAACTATTTCTTTACTACAAATAAATAAACAAATATTGGAAAAGTGTCCCTGCTATACTGGTACCCTAGGTGGCTACCTAGATGGCCTATGCCTAAGAGCAGCTATGACCCTACTTTTATTCCAGCTACAACTATATACAACAGTAGGAGAATGGAGGGTGGGTGTGGCTATTGCAGCAGTGAGGAAATCAAACATCTAATGGTATGGGTAAGTGCAACGTACACAACCATACACTGTTCATCATTCCCACTGATGCAGTAGCTTTTAGAGTATGTAGGTTAATACCAAAGCCTAGCCGTCCTGGAAGGAGGAAGGACGTGGATCCAGGATCCTCTGAAGAATGGTTTTACCAAAGTCTGATCTGGACCTAGAAAAGGAATCCATATTGTAATGCTTTGTAAAAGTAGGTAGGAAGAGACCATGTAGCTCCCTCTAGAATGCTTCTAGATTGTTTCTAGAGTCACCCTTTTCCCGTATGCCATCAAAGAAGACAAGGCTCTATTCTAATGTGCATCGATACTGCTTAAAATGGATTTGTGAAGGCTGGAATAATAAAAAACAAGAGCTGAGGGCAACCAGCTGAACATTCTGTTTAGACACTAGGTGTCCCTTTTTTACCCCTTAATAAGAAAGAAGTAGCTGATCAGCTTTTCTAAAGAGCTTAGTTCTGTCAAGTAGGTACTTGAGCTGCCTATGCACATCCAGAATATGCAGAATCTGTTCTCCTCAGGCTTTTGGTTCTGAGTGGAAAACTGGAGAGCGATGGCTTGATTCAGTCTGAATCCTGAAACCACTCTGGTCATGAATGAGGGGTTTGTTCTTGAATAGACCTTATTCTTGTGAAAAATCAGATAGACTTCACCCATCATGAGATTGTACAACTATGACACTCTTCTTGCAGATGTCCGAGGAATGATACGTACAGTTTTATAAGTCAAAAACTTTAAATCAGCTTGAGCTGCAGTTTCAGAAGGTGATATAGTCAATTACTCCAGCACATAGTTGAACTCCCAAGTAGGAACAAGCTGTTTACAAGGAAGTTTCAGGTGTAATATTCCTTTCAGAAATTGTTTCACAACAAAAAGAGAAAAAAGAGGAGACTCCATGGGAACACATGCAGAAATAGCTGTAAGATGAACCTTTATAGGAATAAGTGAGGCCAAAGAAAGTAAGTCACACAAATATTAAAGCTCCAGTGGTACAAAATCCCTGATGGGCCCCTGGTTGTTAGTTAGGCATCAACTAGAAAACTGCTTCCACTTACCAGCAAAGGACTTTCTTGTAGCAGGCTTCCTTACCTTCTTTAGTATCTTCTGCACAGTCTCATGATACAAAGACTAAAAGGTATTAAAACTGAATCATCCGAGAAGTCATTTAAGAGTCAATAGTTCAATAATTTGATTGTAACTGCATTAGGATCATAGGTGTATTAGAATGCAGGCTCCACAATAAATGTAAAAGTTCTAGTATCCATCCACATATCAAGCTGAGGTAGACTGATGAATAACCAATAGTAACCTGTTCCATAAATGTACCATGGAATGTGTTAGAAATCTTGATCTAAATACTGTTCTACTTTCATCAATTGTGTATGTATAACATACTCCTCTGGTGATTTTACTTGAGTTCATTATTTCAATATTTTACATGCTGCGGTAGCGTTGCTGCCTCACAGTAAGACATTGTCCTGTTCGATTCTCAGCTAGAGCGACTTCTTTGTGGAGACATGTGTGAATAGGCATACCTTCGTTGAAGGTTGTGCATCAGGGCTGGTGACTCGGCATGTAAAAATCTACTGCCAACCATCAGCGGACCGGATTTCCACTGTAGCAACCCCTAACCGGGAAAGGCCGAAAGACACAACAACAACATTACATGTAGTTCTTCATTCCATAAAACTCATATGCTAAACACAGTTTCCCCTCTCAAATACCTATAACTGATGGAGAAAAAGACAGACTCTCAAATCTAGATCAATATGACATTCCCTTGTATTAAGGAATTCTGTAAGTGAACTTACGCTGGATGCCATCAACTAATAATAGATCTCACTTATTACATAAAAAGAATAACGTATTATCTTTTGTAATTGACTGAAGATAAATAATAACAAATGTATTTAGGATTTATTTTTCTCCTGTATTAAAGTTCCTAAAAATTAGACCAGCTAGTTGGAGTGATTTGACTTTTTTTATTAACATTAGACCTAAATCTGAAGTTGACATAAACAATATAGCATTAGACCTAAATCTGAAATTGATACAAACAATAACACCCATGTCATTGTATTCTGTCAATTTCTGCATTTGTGTGAGCAGATCAAGTCTGTGAGGAAGCTTGTGCTAATTGCTCTTGGCCAATTCCTTAATAAGGGAGAACCAATGTTGTCTGGGCCAAAAGGGGGTCACCACAATTATTTTTTGGGGTATCCTTTTGAATCTTTAGAATTACACTGTATATCAGTGGAAAAGGCGAAAACACATAAAAGAACATTCCCTTCTAAGGGAATGAACATTTACCTGTCTTCCAGTTTTGCTTGCAAGACACTCTAGAACAAAACTTATTTAATTGTCTGTTTTGAAAGGAGGCAAACAGATCTATCTGAGGTGCTCCTCAGAAATGGATCAATTCCTGGAAGACTATGAAGCCCCAAACTGGAATTTGATACTCTGGAGAATGAAAATGTTGGGTCCATGAGTTTTTTAGAAACCAATGTATCTTTTTCAAGTGTAATCTGACAAGAGGTATCATGAGAATCATAGAAGCTATAAACAGTAGGATCCTGAGAAATGCTCTTAGAGAAGTCTGAGACTGACTGGAGAAGTAAAAAAAAAATCCAGATAAATATCCACCTTGTTTTGTATTAAAAAGACCTTTTGAAGGGAAGAATCTATAAGGCATCCCAGAAAC
Source organism: Protopterus annectens (assembly GCF_019279795.1). Taxonomy (NCBI): domain Eukaryota; kingdom Metazoa; phylum Chordata; order Ceratodontiformes; family Protopteridae; genus Protopterus; species Protopterus annectens. The sequence continues at coordinate 594,062,851 of NC_056732.1, forward strand.
TCAGTCCTGTGAGATGGAGTCAAGGAGGATTTTGCAATATTTATCTCAAGCCCAGATTTGTAGGAAGAGATATAAGACTATGTTAATGTCTCTTGACATTTGGATAAGGACTCTGCAAAGATAAGCAAGTAATTTAAATAAGGAAAGACGTGAATGCTATTTGGTCTTCAATAAACTATGATCAGGGCTAAACTTTTTTGAACACCCTTGGAGCTCTTTATTAACCAAAGGGTAATACAGAGAACTAGTAATGTGTCACAGAAACAGAGACCTTAGAAATTTCCTGAAGCATATTGCTATGGTAATATGGTAGAAACATATTTTAGGTCAAGAGTTACCAAGTAACTCATATAAGAAATGAAAGGTAGAAGGTAATGTAAGGTCAACATTTATGACTTTTAAATGTTCATGTTCAGATTTAGAAGTGAAAGATCTATAGTACTGTTCTCAAATAGGCCTCTTTCTTAGTTACCAGAAAAATTGTGGAATAGAAGCCTTTGCCCCTTTAACTTAAATGCACTGTTCTATTACTCCCTGGTCACTGGGTGTGTATAAACAAAGAGGCTGAGGAAAACAAATCTGTTTAGTTTGGAGGGTGGGGAGGTATTCTCCAGAAAAGAGAGTTTTATATCCAGTACTGTCTGTAATCTTTCTGCACTTTTAACTCCCAGGAGTCTGCCAAAGAGGAATGTTTATGGCCAGGTTTTTGGGACAGATTTATATAGATATTGGCTAGAGGAGAGGTAAGTGGGTAAGAAATGCTGCCATAGCCATTCAGTACTGTTGGACTGTACCTTTTTCTAGAAAAGACCTTTGTTTTTATTGTCATTCCCCTCTAGCTACCTCTTTCTTTTAAACATTTTGCTTGCAAGAAAAGGACGGTTTTATTTCACTTTTTTGTATAAGAGAGAGAGAGAGTTGTAAGATTTATATTGTGGTGGGTCTACTTCGAAATCCTGATGCCCATATAACCAATGTTTGTTCTCTAGCAATGTTGATATCAGTAGAGGGAACAAAAATAATACACTTTTCAAACACACTAAAACTTGTCAGTCCTTCACCAAATTTCAGTTTGGAATATTGGAACAAATTAAACTAAAGCCACATGGTGGTGATATCAAGACATTGCTGGAGAATAAAGAATTGAGGTGGCATCACCGGGTGCAAGCAGCATCCCCCCAGATTTAAATGAAAATACGTCCTTTAGGCCAGTTTTGCAAATGAGAGCTGTCAAATTGAAATAATTTTTTTGAGTTTTTTACATGCAGACATAAATTTTACTTGTTCATATATTTTTTATATAGTTTTAATGTGTTAGAGAATATTTATTTAATATTACATTTAGTGACTCATTTTATGTGACTGTTCAGTTTTAGATAGGTGATGTGTTTTTAAATTAATTAAACTAATTAAGAGCTGTGACAGGAAAAGGTTATATTATTCAACTGCAGTGCTGTTTTTTTTCATTCTGAAGAAGTCCTGGTTGTAGCAGGACGAAAGTGCTCAATCTGTATTGTTTTTATTTTATTTGATTAAACTGTTTGAATTTATCGTTTGTGGATCATTGGCACCTGGCTTCCTGCATTATTTTCCTGTGATTTTAGTAGTTCTTAGTAACACTGCACTAGCTGTATTTTGTTAAAAGGAATATGGTTACACTCACATACACACACACACACACATACACACACACACACACACACACACACACACACACACACACACACACACACACACACGTACATATCACTTTCTCTCTCTCTATATATATATATATATATATATATATATATATATATATATATATATATATATATATATATATATATATATATATATATATATATATATATATATATATATATATATATATATATATACACACACATATATATATATATATATATATATATATATATATATATATATGGTTTACTATTGAAATATCGTCGCAGCATTGTACGCCTATGAAGTATTCGAACTACAGATGTTCGAATAGTTTATATGTGTGCAAGCTACGTAATCAAACAATATATTTGTGAATGTACTGTGCATTCGCAAATATAATGCTTGATTATGTACAGGGATCACGGCACAGTGCAGTTAGGGAAATATATCCCTTTCCTCACTGTAGTGCAATCTTGGAGTTGGAATATTTAGTTAGGAGGGTGTAGGGGGTGTAGGGGGGCTTGCCCCCTGCATAAATGGGATGTTAGGTGTAGGGGTGAGGGAGTTACGGCAAGGGTGGCATTGTTGTTAATGCCGTAAAATGTCATTGTTGACATTTTCAGCATTGACAGCTGATTTTTGACATTAGGGCCATTAGGTTATGTGTACTTTCGGTGAAACAATTCGCTGTTAAGTACCGTTTTTATTCTGCACTTCGACAATATAATCGTAAACCTATATATATATATATATATATATATATATATATATAAATATATATATCTATATGTATTATACACTCACTCACACCCACACACACGGGCAAGCAAACACATTTCAGCAGTAAATGAAAATAATTAACATAAATGTACAAAGGTTTCCTGCACAAGGGAATGACAAGGAAATATTTTTTACAGCAAGGGTGCAACAGATTAAAAGAACTATAGTCAAGTAGTCATGATAAAGAGTGAACCAAATGTTTAAGGGTGTTGAAGCATTAGGAAAGATCTTTAGAATTTAAAATTGTTACAGTCAAAGTGACAAGAGCCAATAAAAAGTGGTGAACTGCTAAAATGTGGTTATGGTGGCTGAACTATAAGGTAGTAAAATATTCCACTAATAAGAGAAAGAAATCCATAAATGTTGTAGAAAAATGCACCTATTGGCTAGGATTTTACTCTTCAAGAGGACTGAAGTTTGCATTGCTTCTACTAACCACACTTTGTGATGTACAATATGGCATGCAAGAAAACTGAGTCCTCAAAAAGGTCCATATTGCTTGACGATTCTGTGCGGAAAAACAGGAAAAAAAATGTTCCGTCTAGGGGGAAAATGATTCTCCTCCAGTGAAACTCAATAAACTATAACACCATGTCATCTTATATAAATCTATTTCATGAGAAGTAAAGGTAATTTGATTTTGTGGCTGTGATTCATAAATATATACATATGGTATCATGCAGGCCAATGTAGTTGAAAAACATAATGCTGTGGAGTCTAATATGGGCACATGCATACAGAAGTATGCAGTATGTATAAAGTAAACACTGCCCAATAGATGTAGTGCACAAATCTGTGTAAGACTGTTTAAGAAACAGTGTACCAGGTATACTCTATACAGTACTGTACTCTGTTTTTTTTTGCCTCTGCACTGTTGTATATCACAATATACCTCTGAATAAGAGTGAAAAAATACAGTAGTGGAAAAGGGAAGAAATCATAAGAGAGACAGAAGGAATAGACATAAAGAATGCTTTTCATTAGTATGCAATAATGACAGTGAAACTACAATCCCCGGGATTCATGAACCTTGCGCCAGGCGCCAGCATAGCGTCGGCGTTATAACGCCAAATATGGCTGCTTAGCGATTCAGGTATGAATGAATTCCACGTGCACTACCGGCGTGCGCCGGACGGTCCCCGGCGTAGGTATGCAAAACACACTGTGTGCGGTATTGCACCATGCAAATGAGGGCAATAGCGATCCACGAAGTGGCGCAGGCGTAGCGTAAGGGCACGGCAATGTAAACCAAAAAAAACGGTTTACATTTACCCAAACATACCGGAGGAGTAGCGGAAGGCTGTCAAAGTCAGGTATCATATAGGTGCAATATGCCAATGTGGAAAGGCACCGAGAATGTCCAAAGAAAATATGCAAAAATTTAAAAAATGACATAAATGGCACGTACGTAGAAAGAACAGCAGACCCCCGGGATGTGTGCACAGAAGTTGTAAAGCAATGAAATAATATGATAATGTCGAAAGAGCATTAGAACACAAATCAGCTGCACAGCCACCACACACCATAGTATGTATGTAAAGCTGCAACCACAGCGCAATGGTTGTCAAGGAGTGGAGGCGGTGTCCGCCCGTAACCAGGTATTAGTAGTCAATTCCATGCAAATGAGGCAGATAATAGTGAATGCAAAAGCGGCCAGCGTAAGGATGGAACAAGCGGCGTGGCGGTACTACACCGAGGAGTGGCCTACACCAGATACATGTCA
>NC_056732.1:594067521-594115021 GCF_019279795.1 Protopterus annectens
TTATCATGAATGTGGGGCTGGCACCCTGGAAGCTATCACACCCACATCTGGCATTGCTCACAGCTGTATCAGGCATTTGCCGGGGGACACCCCATATGGCCATCTAGTGGGGATGCTGGCTATGCACTGGAGCCTGGCTGATGACACCCATCAAAATGCACACACCCTGAACAAGAACACCATAATAAACACACACAAACCAGGATCATTGTGGGCATGTGTTTGGGATGCTCAAGTCATGTTCTGCCTTGACATACCCGGGTGGAGCCTTGCAGTACTCTCCAGCTACAAGTACACAAATGTTTATAATTGTGCAATGCTACAATATGATCCTGTGAAACAGCTGCAGCAGGAACAGCAGCACGGGGGCAGGGCCACACAGCACCACCCCATTGCCAAGGCCAGCACAGGCACAGAGGGACTCGGGAGGAGAGACATCCTGAGCCTGCCCATGTAGGCAGGAGGTGTGCACAGTATGCCAGGCCTTGGCAAGAGCCAATACATAGCACACACACTGACACTGAGGACAGAGACTGACCTACCTCTCAGGCTCGCACATACAGTAAGGGATGCCAAACATGACACTACCAGAGCTTTACTCATGTATAAGGCTATGTGCACTTTACAACATAGTCAACCTTTGCTTTGTATCTCAATACTGGCCCAGCAACAAGGTGAAGTCACTCTTCCTATCAATTACTGAATGGAGTAGTATGTTCTGTACTTGTATGTATGATATGGATGCAAGCATGTGAGATTGGGTGGCTGGATGGGATAGCAGCAGTTGGCTATATGGGACTGTGAAATTGCATAACAAATACGGTGTCAACATACTAGGCAGCACCTGAGGTGACAACCCCACTGCAGTACATGTGATGGACCGAACTGTGGGTGTCAATGGAATTACACCACATGGATGTCAATAGGGTCACATATCAACCACCAGCCTCACCCAGCAGGACAGGTGTAGATGGCCATGAAGGGGAAGAGGCTGGGTTGAGCTAAATGATACCCAATGATGAACAGACCCCACAAAACTGCCTGCACAGACATACTAAAACAGGTCTTGCAGTTTGCATTCTAGTTCTGGAAGAAGTCTGAAACTGAAATATATGCCTTTAAGATCATGTGTACTCGCTGCTCTGTCTGCATGTTGGGTTCTCCTTTTACTGTAAACCCAGGAAGCCAACAGGCCTTTGAAATACCAGTACAGTCATTTCAAATGTTAAAGTCACTGCAGGTATGCACCCTCACAATCCAATGTAGAAGTACAGTAACGGATGACCTGCAGCACTCTCAAATAGCCTACAGTTTATGAGACTGTGCCTCACCATAATCTTGACCTTATGGAATATCAAGTCCCAACTAACAACTTAACATTAAACTGAAAAACAAAATGCAAGGCCATGTTGACAAATGCCATTAACATGACTCCCATGCCCTACTGCAAGGACTGTGGATCAGGCCATAAATACTACTGGGGTAAAGGCTTTAGAGTATGAGGGACCCACTTCACGAAGGATATTGCTTACATAATGTTAATTAAGGAGGAGAGAATAACTGGGGGTAGCAGAAGCATGGATGTCATGGGTGTGTTGAAGTCTGAAACTCTGTCTGCCCATACTACATCCGACTGCAAACCCATGAAGAATAGCCACAAAACAAAACTGCTTGCATAAACCACAATGTGAGAAGGTAAACTGATGAGATATAAGTTACACTCTGGATAACCTTGATGTGTCTGTACAGCAGGTATAGACCCCAGCAGGATATAACCATTCCGTGAAGTTGGGAAAAGCACAAGGAGAGAGGAAACCCCAACCAGAATACCTAACAAGATTGCTGAGACCATTTACACAGAACCAAGGGGTCTATTGTCCTGCTTCCCCTGCTGTGACAGGTGTTTGCCAGAATATGTATTCTATATGCCTCAGAATATTGGTCTCAGTTTCATTCATCTTGTATTTGATAAATAACTGTAAGCAAAGAATGATAACTGTCAGTAGTTGATGACATGACACATCACAGATAATAAAACAGCACATATGACAGAAAATCTCTGCTACAACCAAACACTGTCACACAAGCAGCACAGACAGCAATAGTTACAGTATCCCTGTATGTTAGAAGTCCGACATTGTGTCTCCATATTGGCAACCTATCTACAGATATCCTGCAGAAACAGTTTTCCTAAGGTGTAAACATGTAACACACAAGAACCTGAAATGGGTCCAACTTCTCCCTGGAATGGATGCACACACTCAGTATAGAAAGGTCATACTGGGCATGCTCCTACACTTAGATTAATGAAGCCCATGTCTCACAACACAGTGGTCTACAGATATTGGTTATTCACAGCTGGCTGTGCATATGACACCTAAATTGTACACCGTTGATACTTCCCACATACACATTGGATGAGGAATACACACACACATATCTAAGGCCAACATAATATAATATGTCAAACATACACACACAGAGAGATGTGGGAAGAGAAGGGTGGCTTCAGCCAGCAACAGCGTAGATTCCCATTATGAGGCCTGTCCCACCCACTACACATCCTATAGGCCCTATATCACATGATGCACTGATGTCATTCACTGCAGAAATACCTATGGTTATCCATCAGCTACCCTATAGTGTCAGTGGTGCTTGTGATGACTGTGTAACACTACAGCACAAATAGGTATTCCTGTAACAGTTGTAATCTCAGAACTGTCAAATATAGTTGTATGTGAGTGTGTGTGTGTGTGTGTGTGTGTGTGTGTGTGTGTGTGTGTGTGTGTGTGTGTGTGTAATGTAATGTGTGTGTGTTTGTGTGTAGATAATAATAATAAGTGTGTGTGCATAATATTATGTGTGTGTGTGTGTGTGTGTGTGTGTGTGTGTGTGTGTGTGTGTGTGTGTGTGTTTCTAGATAAGATATAGTTGAGGAGCCATTTGCATTCACTAAACCTCCCTTACTTCTGCTTCAGCACTGCTGCGATGTCACTCAGCTTCAAAAGATACCTTCGGACACCACTTCAACATATAAGGTCTGTGGTGCTTGCAATAACTGTATAATACTATAGTGCTTAGCAAACTAGTTAGGTTGTAGTTTCAATCCCAATTGTGGCAGCTTCTGTGTAAATGTGAGAGTGTGTGTATCCTTATAACAACCTGATTTTGTGGTTATTCACACACTTACAACCCATCCACTTACCCCTCCTTTAGCACTGCTGCTGATGTCACTTACCTTCAAAAGATACCTTTGGAAACTATCCTACATATAAGCTCCACTGTGCTTGCAATAACTGTGTAATACTATAGTGTGGCAAATTACATTGGGCGTTCCCGTCCTACTCCTGACAACTGTGTAAATGTGAGTGTTTGTGTGAGAGAGTGCATGAGTTCTTGTAAAGACCTGATTTTGTGGTCATTCACACTTACAACACTTCCCTCACCCCTCCTTTAGCACTGCTGCTGATGTCACTCACATTCAATGATACCTTTGCACAGCATCTCAGCATGTAAGCAATGTGGCAAAAGCGCAATAAATGCAGAAGCGATGTAGTAGAAATAACTACATAGATAGGGGTTTGAATCTCATTCCTGGCAAGTGTGGGAGTGTATGCATATGTCTACATCTATGTCTCTGTAACTCAAAGATTTTGGCCCCATTTACACCCAGTACACATCTCAGTGCCTGAGTTTAGTAGTCCTGCAGATATCATCCACCCTAGATATGTACCTGTTGGCAACCCTAAACCAAGGTAAGGTCAGTGGTGCATGTGGTAAATGCGTAACTTAATGATCCAAACAGATAGTTAGATAGAGGTTTGAACTTCACCCCTGGTAAATGTGTGTGCAGGGTAAAATGTTTTGTTGAATCTCTCACCAACTACATCACCAAATGTCAGTATTTACAAGGGCTGGTGATGTTCCTCACCTTCGAAGTACCTTGGGACAACATCCATCCTATAAGCTCCATGGCAATTGTGATAAATGCATTATACTGCAGTAGAAATACATAGCTAGGTAGGGGTTTGAAACTTCATACTGGCAAGTGTGTGTGTGTGTGTGTGTGTGTGTGTGTGTGTGTGTGTGTGTGTGTGTGTGTGTGTGTCTGTGTGTCTGTGTGTCTGTGTGCCTGTCATCAGTATCCTGTGTGGGGTCGGGGTGTGCTTGTGTAATAACAGGATCCATTGGGGGGTAGGTTTTGCTAAATTATGTTGGGGACCTATGTCACAATGTCAACATTACAAGGCCAACAGTTGTCAAACACAGTAGAGGTTGGTGTAGACAAACCACAGCCCTAAATGTCTAGTGCCATGTGCAATAACTACATGACAGGATGGATTATGAACAATATAGGCAACCTTCCTAATACCCAGAGACCAGTCTCCACCCATGTATGATACAAAAACACACTTGGCTAGGCAACAACCACTATATTGGTAGTTCTTCTGCATATTGCCTCACAGATTGTATCCACTGTGTGATTGCAGTGGACTACATGCCTGTTGACCACAACAGTGCCACTGACATCAGAAAATACTTTGATGTGTTACATCTCCTGACTGTGAGTAATCCTGCATGTAAAGGGCATGGCACCCTGTTCCATCCCTCAGTAGTGCAATCAGTGTATACAGTGGCCATTTTACCATGTTCTGCACTCTCGATGCCTGCAACAACTGTAGAGTCTGCAAATGTACCCCACAAAGGGAATACCATGCCTTATACACATGCCCTGTATGGACAGACACCACTAACTCCACTGAATACTGGTATCATACTGTCAATGTAGGTGCAATCACTACCTCAATTACATAGCCAGGTCTCACCAAATGAGGTCAGGAATGCTACATCAGAAGATACCAGTATGTCCTCAAGAACACTTTCACACTTCAAAGAACATGCATGTGAGACACGTGCACAACCCAGGCACCGATCCAAGTTATGGAATATAAATCATATACATGGGAAGCAGTGCACATCACTGGCCATCCATATTAGAAATCTGGATGACTGGAAGGGAATACAATACTCACCCCTGGGGACCACTCCAGTGACTATACTCCTGAGCCACACTGGGATTATTGTCATGTGGCCTGATGCCAGGATATTCCCTTGGGCTAACCTTGTAGAGGCTTCAGCCCCATTCACCTACTACACACCTATGAAGCAATGGACCTATGGATCTCAATACTGGCAAGTGTGTGTGTGTGTGTGTGTGTGTGTGTGTGTGTGTGTGTGTGTGTGTGTGTGTGTGTGTATGTGTGTGTGTGTGTGTGTGTGTGTGTGTGTGTGTGTGTGTGTGTGTGTGTGTGTGTGTGTGTGTGTGTGTGTAGTAATCCCAGTGTATTTGGTTGATGAATATCCCCTGTGGCTCTGGTTATTTGCCATTGGAGGTGTGTCCAAACCAGAACATGTACCATTCTCCATTCTATAACAGATGTTGTAAATCTACATATACCTATGTACAGCTCTCAGCCCTATAATCTGTGAGGCATATGCAATCACTTTGTTAAAAATAGGGATTACTGTGCACACACTGTACCCTGCCTATGACATGGTGGATGTTTTACCACACTGCCATACCCTGTGGACTTAATGCAGAGACACATCCTGGTGACACACAGATGCCTAGAACAGAAATGGGATACAGCATGTGAGAACACAGTCAGTCAGCACTTCACTTGGGGGCAGAGAGGGGTAAAGCTGGCACTGACTATGTTGCCAAGACTGTGGCCAATATCTGTTTTCTCAGGATAGGTATTAGCTTTGTGCAGTAACTCACAGTACTTGTGTTTAATGCTGTGGAGGTTGTTGATGTAACTATCAAAGGCTGTTGTGAATGTTGTCAGTGTCTGCTACATCTCTGCTGCCATATATGCCTGTCAGGGATTCCATGTGGGATCCAAAGTTGTGCTTGAGGCTAATAAGGGAGTTCAACAGGCATAAGACACCACCTTTCCCTGCAACAGTGTACTCCTTCTGATGTACACTTTAGTAATGGCAGGGGACCATCACATTGTCTCTGTGTTTGGAGGACAGTGTCTGGGTTCTGTTGGCTCTGGCTAGTACCATGCATTCATGTACAAGTTTGTACAGTGCCTATATGTATGATTCCACAGTCATGTAGCTACTTCCATTGCTATAGCTGCAGTGAAGACATCCACCCCTGTTTTCATGGCTGCAACATCAGCTATGGAGAGGTTTTGCCAGGTGATTATCTTTGTGGGAGGTGTGGCTGACATGTTGGGTTCCATCTTGATTATAGCCTGTGTGAATCTCACCATGCAGGGATTAACATCTGTGGATGAGCAACAGTCCCATATTTAAGTGGTCAACACAGGTCAAGGTTGTTGCATCCTCTACCAGGGGTAAGTATTAGCTGGTCTAGTGTGATGAAAATGATGAATCCCAGAAGTGTTGGGCCACTGTACTGGTGGCTGGCAACATTCCCCAGGTGATAGAGGGGTAGTTGAAGACTCATCCTATGTCAGTGTTGTGTTGGACTATCATAGATGACAGGGTGTTGAGGAATGTGCATTGATAGTCTAGGGACATAGATGTGGACCCTTAGCAGGCTATGGTCTGGATAGCACTATTACCACAAGGCAGTTGTACTCGAAGTATCTCCAATGCATTATGATGGGATACTAGTCTGGAGGTGTTCCTATCTATAATGAATATGGAGACAACACCTGTGGAGGTGTGGTGTGGTCCATGTTTGGGGGCTGACAGCTGTGGAATGTGTCATAGCCTGATACTGCAGGTATGCTGTCTGCTGCTGTGAACCACCTCTCTCCATTACAGCAGACATATGTCCTCCCACTCGAATGACTGCTATGAATGACAGCAGCCTGACAGTTAGATGTCCACTGTTCAGCAGCATGACCCTCATATTGCATACATGTGTAGCTGCTATGGTGGTAACATTAGGAACACTGCCTAATAAGGCACCAAAGGGGTGGCAAGACACTTAGCCATTTCCTTGCAACCCAGCAGTGACAGATGTAGGGCATCCATGGCAAGTCATTGGGTTCTATCAATCATGTCATCCCAAGCAGAGAGGTTCTGGATCCCCTGAGAATGACACATAACATGTAAGCCAATGTTGCAGTCAGTCATTTGTTGATAGCACCGCAGCATCATTCTGGGTTACAGCGATACACTGCACAGGGCTACTGTCACACCTGCCTGGACCACATAATCAGAGAGTTCAACCATGTCTCCTGTAATGTAGTTTAGGGAGGTGTGTCCCAAGTCATTCACACTCACATGGACATGGAGTGATACTCATAGTTGAGGAGTGACATGACTGGATGTGTCATGTGATAGATGCTGGCATGTGATAGATATTTGGCTGTTGCCTGCTCTATATTCAACTTTGTGAGTGGGATGTGTTGCCTCAGTATTGAGTTACCCATGATCACTGTATTGTGCAAGGTGGTTAGACATAGAAGCATAGGTTGGGGCACACTGTGTAGGTTAAATATGTGTCCCTTGGCATGTGCCATGTCACGGTGTCTGAGTGGGTGTCTGCCTTGCTGGTCTGTGCTGTTTGGGTAGATGTCCATTGAGTGCCTCTGGGAAGGTGGGTATGTGGCTTTTCACTGTATGTAATGCCTGTCAAAGTGGGTGTTATGGTGAACTGCATGTTCTTTATGACATGCAGTTATCAGCAGCTTTGGCCATATGAAAGTTCAGTAAGCTCTGTAGCATGTGCAATAACTGTGTAACACTATAGTAGATATACCTAGATAGGCAGTAATTCTAATCCTAATACTGGTAAGTGTATGCATGTATGTGTGTGTGAATCATGTACTGTCTAGCTCATACCATTTTTGACTGTGTACTACCCTTTACACTTCCCTTCACTCCAGTTTAGTAGACCTGTAGATGTCATCCACCTTAGAAGTACCTTTATAAGAATTGGAAATGTTTAAGCTCTATAACGCATCTCATAACTGGGTAGCACTGTAGTAGGGATACCTAGATAGGCAGAAGTTCTAATCCCAATACTGACAAGTGTGTGTGCATATGTATGTGGGTGTGAAATATATACTGGCTGGCTCATACCATTTTTGACCTGGGTACTACCCTTTACACTTCCCTTCACTTCAGTTTAGTAGGCCTGTTGATGTCATCCACCTTAGAAGTACCTTTGTAAGAGTTGGAAATTTATCAGTTCTGTGGCATCTCATAACTGTGTAGAACTATATTAGGAATACCTAGATAGGCAGGTGTTCTAATACTAATGCTGGCAACTGTTTGTGTGTGTGTGAGGATTATATCTTGTGTGGCTTATACTATTTTGATGTGTATACCATACATGGCTGGTGACCACCTCCCACTGCCATTACTTTATATAGTGTGGTAACAGCATCTGCCTCACATGCAGCAGGTTAAACCAGTGTACAGTCCTCTGTACAGATGTGGCTGGAATATCCATATGTTTAAAACCTATATGTGGTCGGACATGGTTTGTGTGCTTTAACAATGCCTATGTATGTGATGTTGTAGCCAAAGAGGCCACAGTGAGTGTACTGACACATGTGGCAGCATGAGGTATCATAACTGACTGAAACATCATGCTGATAGGATGTCTGCTGCCCTCACAGGTCGCCAGCCTTGTAGGTGCAATACACAAGTCCAGATGCTTGGTTTTATAATTGAACTGTACCTGTTATGGGTCACAATAAAGGCTGGAAGTGGTGTGGGCTGTCATACTATGGTCCTAATTAGTACGTAACAGGAACACCTTGCATCTTAAGAGGGGTGTGTACACAAGTTATATCCACTGTATAGCAGTAATGTGTCACGCATGACCTTACCTTTGGCCATTTGTCCAGCACAATTTGCTGGCCTCTGTCCAAATGTCTTGGCACTGACAAGTAGTGAGGTATGCTACATGAATGTTGAATTCATGTCAGATAGTCCCCATTGATGACCACTGTGATGCAATATAGTTAACCGCAGCACAATTGAACATGCACAACAAGCAATATATATTACATAAAGCAATATAGCTATTACTGATGGTTGTGTGCATGGTAAATTGCATGCACTTCACATGCCTGGGGTATTGCCATGCAACAACAAAACAATGTCATACTCACCAGCTTCAGGCTGCTGTCCCATATGCAGGCCAAGGGGTCCTAGGTAGTTGTGAGAGGGAGTTGTTTTCAGCAGATGCACATGTGGCCTTGGTACAGGATGGATGCAGCATGTCTGCACATCTACAGTACTAAACACAATTATACACCATGTCCTGTCCTTACCATAGATGTGCACTTCTGTGCATTAGAAAACCCCATCCACAACTGCAATTGGACCTGACACATGCATGTAGATACAATACAGATACATGTATGTCTGAGACATTAATATACTAATCCCCACTGGGCCCTTACCTGCATGCTCCTCATCTAGTGTGTGTGTGTGTGTGTGTGTGTGTGTGTGTGTGTGTGTGTGTGTGTGTGTGTGTGTGTGTGTATGTGTGTGTGTGTGTGTGTGTGTGTGTGTGTGTGTGTGTGTGCAACCCACCTCCACAATGCTTCCATCAGCATCATGGCTTGTGCATTTGGCATGTGTCCCAAGTGTGGTGAGGAGCTCCTCAGTGGGTTTCAGTGGGGTCTGGATGGCTGGGCCACCACCTGTGGCTAGCAGGTCCCTCGCTACAGTAGCAGCCCATTGACAGGCATGGCAATTGAGGTCGGTGGCCTGATGCTGCACATGCTCATAAGTTCTGCTGTGCAGGCTGGCATCATTTACCCTGTGGATCACACTGTTCCACAGGAAAGTGGTCTCTTGCACATCTTCTGCTCCATCCAAATGACAGGGCATAATGTCCAATCACATATTGGGTGATGATGTCTGTTTCCCCAACAGAGAATGCTGGTAGGCGAGCACTCTGACATAAACAGGAAAAGATAACAGGATTTCATACAGTTGTCAAAATGCACATCAACAGTGGATATTACTTGCAAGTAATCCAGACTACACCAAAACCCTCCAAGCTATCATGGCTATAGCAGCTTGCATTACACACCTGACCCTGAGCTAGCTTATCCCCCCAATGTTGGACACTTGATTGCATAATCCTCTATCCTCCATTCATTTTGTATAAATGGTTGACAGTGTGCATCTTCCATGTGGATGGTGTGTGTGTGTGATGGAGCTCTGAGCACATGCCTGAGTTCATGTAGGAGGCAGACATTGATGTTATTATGCCCCATGGAGATATGCTATTGTTGCCATCAATAGGCAATATGTACGTGCTCACCACTGATGAGAGGAGGAGTGTTGTTGATATGCATATCTTTCTGTACAACTGGGGTGGACAGAGTGGCAATGTTCCCACCTAACTTGTGTGATGCATGTTGCCTATATCCACAGCATGTGTGTATGAGGTGTTCTTTACCCCCAGTACAGAGTGAACTGTGTTGTTTCATCTGAGACTTGCAACATATGTGGAGACATGGTTGCAATTGTTCTTGGTGGTGTAGATATGTACAATTCATAGTCAGTCTTACAGGAAGTCACCTGTGAACTTACATACTTGCTCAGATATAGGTGGACTTGCTTCAATGTTTTTGTCTACACCTATGTGTCCCTGTACAGCCAATGTAGCAACCTACTATGTGTTTTGTTTATTGCCGCTGTCCACCAAAGGGGATTACTTTACCTTGGTGGAGGCTGGATATACAGGTCAGGTACTGCTGTGTCCATATAGCTATAGTGGATATAAAAGGTACATATCCCTGATACACTGCTTGGTATTTGTGCAGTTGGAACATGTCACCACAATAACTCACGTCATAACAATTCCCACCTGTAGTGTGACCTATAGCCTGTACAATTCAATTGAAAACATAACAATTGGGTCTGTGAAAACATATAGAAATAATGCCCAGTACAATAAGCCAGTTGAATGAGTGTGCACACCTTTAAACTAATATGTTGTGTATGCACCTCTTGAGATGGTTACAGCATTCATCCGTCTTGCTCTGGACTCTACCATCATGGCACATCTTCACTTGGCAATAGTTGGTCATCTTCCTAGAAACACCTTTGATTGTATTTCAATGGAATTGTACAGGGTAGGGTCATATAAAGATCAGAAACATTATGAAATGGTCTTCTGCGGTATGATTGTAATAAAGCAGACATACTTGGCAGTCTAAAAGGGGTGTGTACACTTGTGATATCCACTGTATATAGGTGTGGATATAGCTGGTAGTGGTAGGCATGGACAAGGGATTATAACACAGGTGGAAACTTCACTGATTAATAGCTGATTATCATGCCTACTCTAGTAAATATATCAGTATCAAGGCACTACAACAACCAGTAGCTGTACACCTGTCTGTCTGTTGTATGCACTGACACTGATATTACACACATGTGCAACATGCACAACCAATGTACCTGAATGCTTGAAACCCACGTGATTTAGTTTTGTGCCTTCCAGCTGAACATAAGCGTACAATCATGTGCACAGGGGATACTTGGTATAAATTTCTGTTGCATGTTTGTATGGCACACTGTAGTTACATTCTTGCTGCTCAGTTATACTTCTCAATCTGTTACAGCAGTACATCTGGACAATGGCACAAATAAATGAGTGTCAAGGGGACATAAGACTGGATATTGTATTAATATAGCTGCACCATACATTAGTACGTTGATTGCACAGTAGGGTCTGACATCACTGTGATAACCTGGAAGATGTTCAACAGTCATACGTAGGCTATTATGTTACAGTGTCATTGCTCACAGACCCGCCAATGGTTTGGCTGACATAACACAGGTATATGTGTAAGTGACTACAGATTTCAGTCACAAATGTGCTTATTGTCCAGCAGAACACTGTACAGTTGAATGATATTAAAACAATATATCACATGCAGTTCAACACACATGCCTGCTAAAGTACTTTTCTATGCACATGCCCTCTATAGGTGTCTTAGCTTTACAAGGCAAACATGTGTCATACTTATAATCACAGGTAACATGTATATGGAAAACATCCCATTAAATGGGCAAGCAGTGGCACAGTCACAACTGTTTGACAGACACCCCTGCATTTGTCATATTTGAGCTGTCCTTTCCCAGTGTGAGTCAGGCTCCTGAGCTATGATCCCATCTCATAACCTCTCAGAGCATCACATCTGGACAATGCCTAAAATGATGGGGCGATACATAGGGACAGACTTTAAATATTCCTGTTACAAACATACAAAGTTTGTAGATTGATACATTTAGCATTATGGTGAATAGTCTTAAGCTCAAGTGTTTGTCATTACCTGATGACATCAATCCTCAGCTATTTTCCAGAAAACTACAGATCTCATGAGGAACAGAAAAAATACAAGATTGTAAAATGTGGACATTCCGTGAAGATCTGTACAGTTGAGAGGCATGTTTGTGATATCTCCCACTGCAGAGAGGGCCAGATGCTATGGCCATAGCAGTTGTTTAGCAGGATATTAATACAGCATGTCTTGTTGGGACATAGTTTCCTCCAAATCATATTTCCCATTATTACAGACCAGGTGCTACATTCAATTACTTGTTTACATTTTCCACTTACCTTTTTTCTCTCTTCTCTTTTCCACTTTATGTTTAATTTGTTATTTCTCTCTCACTCTCTGTGCACTACAGGGATAGAGCTGGTTTGAATAGGAGGTACCATGGCTTTTCTAGGTAATGATCATGACCAGATGATAGCCTGTGCACCTATTGGGGTTCCTCACTTGCTAAATGCATGCAGAGCAGCTGTGTAGTTCTTCCAATTGCCAATGGCATGTCAACACGCTCCTATAAATGAGTACTCTATGTGGGCGTTGGTCCTTTCCCTTACTTGTGAGGAGGACATCCTGGAGTTGTGTGAGCTTCTACCTCTTACAACAAGACTTGTGGGGACAAGCCAACTAAGTGGTGGGGAATGTTCAAGACTTAGGGGTAGAATGTGAGTATTGCTGTTATATGTTTGGAATACTGATAGTTTAACAGGGTTTGTCTGCACATGCTACTTATGGATGGGGTTTCAGTCTAACAAAGTTCTGTCTCTGCATAGCTCTCAGCTGTAGGGCCATCTACATAATGGTCACAGGTTAACCTGTTATGTACAGGCTGTTTCCCAGACAGGTGTCATCCCTGGAAAATCAGTAGCATACTCTGGTGATTGCATTATGTAGATGGTAACACATATTTGTTTTTCTGACTTTATATCCCTCAGAAAATATATGTTATGACAAACCCTGTAACACCAGCAATGTTCTCAGTGTATAACAGCAATATTTCAAGTATGGCCGTGTATTTGGTCATCTGCCCACCAATTATGTCAGGCTTTGTCCAGATGTCGTACAGTAGTAAATGGATAGGTATACTGGTCTATCATTATTTAGAGCTGTAATTCCTGCTGAGGGGAATGGCTGGGAAACATGTTGAAGTCCATACATTCAAGAGGTTGGTGTATAGAGAATGCTCCTAGATGGCTTTGTAACATATTTTATGTGGGGACAGTAACACATGTTTTAAAAGTAGGTTGTTAGAACATGTCAGATGTATTACTAATAAGAAATATGTCAGCTTTATAGATGTACATTTGAATAAATCTCACCATAGGGAAAGTAGTGGTTCTCACGGTACTGTTTCTGAAAACATCTGTTACTCAGTTTGATAAAACATTCATAAAAGGACAATTGTTATGTACAAACTCAATGTATTAATATTAACTGTGATACTTTATCCCATAGGAGGATAAATGATAGGTGTAACTGGAGGCTGTGTATTCAATTATGTAATTAGGTGTTAATTGCATCTTCCAATTAAGGCGTGTATTTCTGGTAATGTTTACTCCTTGAAGGCATTGGCCAAGACATCAGAGTATAATAACCATGTGTGAATTACTGGTTATATTTTTATTTCCTATGTTCAGACATTTTATTTGTTTTGCTAAGAGGTTGTTGTATGTCTGGCCATTGTGTATGGCCTATCATGATTTTGTAGCAGTGTACTGTCCACTTATTTATATAGACTGTGGGGGAGGGGGGGGCAAATGTGAGTGTCATGGCTGATTTTGTATCCAACTGTTCATGCTGCCCCAGTTGTGGGTGGTCTATCACAGCATATGTTTCTAAAGGCATTTTGGGACATGTATGCATATAAAAAAAAAATATATATATATATATATATATATATATATATATATATATATATATATATATATATACACACACACACATATATATATATATATATATATATATATATATATATATATATATATATATATATATATATATATATATATATATATATATATACATATACATATACATATATGTGTAGTTCAAAAAAAAAATCTACATTTCTGCAGGGGGGCTTCACCACACCCCCCTACTTTAATATTCTCACTCCGAGATTGCACTACAGTGGAGAAAAGGGAATTTTCCCTTACCCGCACTGTAGTCCAATCTACGAAACAGGCACACATATATGGAAGCACTTTTCGATATTAAGCACTTTCGTGCATGTGTGTTCGATGTTTTGTGATTCAGACATATGCTAGTCGAGCATGTGTCCGGAACCCATATATATATATATATATATATATATATATATATATATATATATATATATATATATATATATATATATATATATATATACATATATATATATATATATATATATATGTGTGTGTGTGTGTGTGTGTGTGTGTGTGTATATATATATATATATATATATATATATATATATATATATATATATATATATATATATATATATATATATATATGTATGGGTCTAGGACTAGTCACTGAAAACACATTTCACTGAAAGTCAAATGACTGTGCACAAATCACTGAACACTCAATTCAATGAAAACACGATTCACTGAAACACATTTCACTGAAAGTTATATATGGCCTTTTCCCACTGTTGTGCGACCCTGGAGTTAGTATATATAGTAAGGGGGTGTGGGGGCCGTAGCCCCTCACATATTTTGGATATAAATTAAGTTCAAAAAAGAGTAATTTACTGGAATTGCAAGTATCCATGTATATACTTCAAAATATTTAAAACAGGTCGGGGGCTATGCCCCCCCACACCCGCTTACTATTTATACTAACTCCATGTTTGCACAACAGTGGGGAAAAGGCCATATATAACTTTCAGTGAAATGTGTTTCATTGAATTGTGCTTTCAGTGAATTGAGCTTTCAGTGAATTGTGCACAGTAAAATGTGTTTCAGTGAAATTTTCTTTCAGTGAATAGTCCTAGACCCATATATATATATATATATATATATATATATATATATATATATATATATATATATATATATATATATATATATATATATATGTGTGTGTGTGTATATATATATATATATATATATATATATATATATATATATATATATATATATCTATAGTTTCACTTCATACAGCCGAAATGCTGAAATATTTAATTTCAGCTTTTTGACAGTATAAAGCCAAAACCATCACAACACTGACACTGCACAATCACGAAACCACAATATCAAACACACAGCATACAGCACCTTCCCTGTAACTAGTTTAACCCAGATACAGATTTGCTGTATCCGGAACTGTTTGTAAGCTTCTGTGCCCCCAAGCCTTTCTGTGTTGGAGGGAAGTCTTCTAGCTTATCAGTGGGAGTGATCAGCATTAGGTAGCCTATCTATAACAAGATCCAGATCCAGATTCTTAGTTTTAGCACTTGAATTTGCTTATCCGTGCTCAGCACTTGTTCAGAACTTGTTTTAAGCACTAAATAAACTACAAATTACTACAGCACTCACCCTTCCTCATTACCTAGAGCAAAACAGTTTTATTACTTTCTTTCCTCACTTGCTTAGAGAAAACAGCTCTTGTACTCACTTTCCTCACTTGTCTAGAGGAAAATATTTTTTTATTCAGGCATGTCCAAGGGTCAGCTCCCAGTGTTCTTTCCTGTCTATCTGATGAATCTGGGCATCTTGGGGGCATTGTAGCAATTGCCTCATGTACACAGACAACCCTTTTCTCCTACTACCCAACACTACAACCTGTGAGAGATGCAATTATCTAGCCAAACTGGAGGTAAAGGTCTCTCCAACCAAGACTGAACTTGATAGTCAAGAGGAGAAGGAAAACACTTGCACCACACCGCACTCATCACATAGCCCCACTAAACTTACACCACCAAAATCCACACATAGAAACACAAAAACATTCGCTGAGGCTCTCAATAATAATCTGCTCAAGCAACACAGACCTCCAAAGTAGAAACGAAAGCAACCTGTCACCATCAACACAACCCAAATGACACCTAGCCCACAGACTCAGTGTACCACTCAACCACAGTCCATAAGGCAAAACAACGTACCCAACACACTAGTCATAGGTGACTCTATAGTCAGGCACACTGATGTCCCACTCACCAGGCTAAACAAGGAGAAGGTCACTGTCAGCTGCCTGTCAGGTGCCAGGATCCACCACATAACCCACGCACTCAGGTCACTCCACAACAAGTACAAATATGACCCTGTGATTGTTCATGTTGGTGTGAATGACCTGAGATGCACCTCCCTGGACTACATGAAAAGAGACATGGAAGAACTCTCCTATCATGTAGGCCAGACAGGTATGACCCTAGCCCTGAGTAGCATCATGCAATCACCCAGAATTATACCACAGTATAAGGACAAATTGATTGACTTCAGCAATTGGCTAAGCTTTTGGTGTCATTCTAAGGGGATCCAGTATCTGTCTGCCTGGGACAACATGGTTGACAGACCATGATGCTTTGCCAGAGATGCCTGCACCTATCACACCTGGGATTCCAGATACTGGCAAAGTGTCTTGCCACCCCTATAGTGCCTTTTTTAGGCAAGGTACAAATGACAAATTCACTACCATAACAGGAACAGGCAAGCAACAACTGAGGGTAATGCTACTCAATGCTAGAAGTCTAAATCTCAAAATGCACTCACTCGAGGCACTCCTTAAAATGGAGAACATCGATGTCTGTGCAGTGACTGAGGCCTGGTTCAAGGCTTCAGAGAGCACCCCTGCATTACCAGGCTATAACTCATACCACACTTTTCGGTCATCTGACCTGGACCGGAACACCTAAGGCGTAAGTATGTCCATATTTATTAAGGATATCCACACCTCCAGGCTAGTTGCTCAGCATAATGCAGCCAAGGTTATCCAAGTGCAACTAACTGGGCAAAACTGCAATCCAAATTGTAGCTTGCTACAGATCCCCCACTATGCCCCAGGATTCCCACTCCTATTTTTTTGATATACTAGAAAATATTAGGGTTCAACCAAACACCTTAATATTGGGTGTTTCAACTACCCCACCATTAACTGGGAAAACTACTCATGTACCAACATCTTTGCTCAGCACTTTCTGGAATTCATAAATTCCAATGCCCTGGATCAACTTATCCACACCCCCAACAGGGGCAACAATATCCTAGACCTAGTCATTACCAACCTGAGTGTCTGGTGTTCCACACCTGAAGTTAAATCCTCTTTGGTCAGATCCAACCATAAGCTTATCACTCTAGATATCCACATCCCGCCCCCACCCCCATTAAGGAAACCACGGTAAAAAATTTCTCCAAAACCAACTTCATGCTTCTTAAGACAGAAGTGGTGAACATCATGACACCCATGCAGATGGACAATACAGTTATGACTGCTGAATCCTACACAAATGCACTCTATAAGCACTTACACAAGTGCATGGATCGTGCTATCCCAAACAGAACCAAGACACTATCTTCCAAAAAAAGGAAGCCAATCTGGTGGTCCCCTACCATAAACAAACTCTACAACAGAAGGAAGAAATTGTTGCAAAAGAGAGTAAAATCCCATGAGTGTAGGAGCTCCCTGGTCAGCCTCACCAAGAAGCTGAGATCCCTTATAAGATCCTCCAAAGTTAGCTATGAAAACAAGATTGCCACTGATTCTAAGGACAACCACAAAGCATTCAATAACTATGTCAAGAATCTCAATGGCAACACCCAGATCTGCTCTGAGTTACAGCACAATTGCAGAAAAATTACAGTAACAACTGATATTGCCAACATCCTGGCAGATAGAGCCAGTGCTAAATTTACCCCCCTGTAACCCCCCAAAGGGCCCATATCTATACAGGAAGAATGCAAAACCCCTGTAATCACAACTTCACAGGTAAAAGCAGCACTCTCTAAAGCCAAAAAACACAACATCCGTGGGACCGGACAAAATCCCAGGCTGCGTTTTACATGAAATTCAGAATGAACTGGCTCCCCACCTAAGCACCATGTTCAGTCATAGCCTCACATCAGGCTTTGTTTCCACTGAATGGTGCACAGCAACAGTTATCTCACTCCACAAAGGGGGGGCCAACACTGATCCTGGGAACTATCGCACTATTAGCCTGATGAGCCTGGTTTGCAAGGCCATGGAACATATCATCATGGAATTCATAAACAAAGACATTGGTAACCTCCAAACTCTGGACCCCACCCAGTTCGGGTCTGTGAAAGGCAGATCTTACCTCCTGATCCTAGTTGACTTCTTTGAGGCAGTCACCAAAGCCGTAGATGAGGGTAAGGTGGTTCACACAGCCTATCTTGACCTCGCCAAGGCTTTCAAAACCATCCCCCATTCTGGAATTATAGATAAACTCACTAAACTAGGTATAAACCCTATACAAGATGGGTTGCAACTGGCTCACTGACAGAACCCACACTGTAAAAGTTGCAGACTCCAAATCTGACTTCAAACCAGTGACAAGTGGAGTACCACAGGGTTCAGTCCTGGGACCTATCCTGTTTGGTATCTACTTCTCTGAAGTACAGGCTAACAAAGAAGGCCTCTGGCTAATGAAGTTTGCAGATGACTGCAAACTAGGAGCTATAGTTGAGTCCCCAAATGATCTGGACATCCCCCAGAAGGGCCTCACTGAGACAGATGCCTGGTGTCAGAGCCATGGCCTCAAGCTCAATTCCAAAAAGTGCATTGTTATCCCCTTTGGTAAAAACTCTGTACCCATGAACTACCACATAGGCGGCAGTTTTCTTAACACCGAATGTGTGATAAGAGACCTTGGGACCCAGGTGGACAGTAGTCTCTCCTTTGATAATCAAATTGCCACAGTAATCAGGAAATCCTTCTACATGGCACACCTAATCACAAAAGGGTTCTCATTCAGGAAAAAAGAGGTCATTGTTCCCCTCTACTGGACACTCATTAGACCCATTAAAGAGTACAACGCCCCTTTTGGAATGTACCTAACAAGACCTCTGCAGCATGCTGGAAAGGTCACAAAAGTACCTCACAAAGAGAATTACTGGCCTCAAACAGATGCCCTACACTGATTGTCTCAAAAAACTACAGCTTTACTCTGTAGCATATCACCTACTCCGAGGTGATCTCTGCCTAACATATAAAGCTATGTCAAACCCAGAGCTGTTGGACATGCTACACCTAAAGAAATCCCAATCCCTCTGAACTACATGTTCTAGGGACCTAAACCTTGTCACCACAATAAGTGGGACTTGCTGGAGGTATAGATTCCTGTACCAGAGACTTTCTATACTCTGGAGCAAGCTACCCATTTATGTCAAGCAAAATTCCTCATTAACACTCTTCAAGAAAAATCTTGAGTGGATGGGAAATAGGAAATACACCCTGGGGATCACTTCTGTGGCTCTGCTCAACAGGGGCACAGGAAATCAACTTTCTTGGGTTGGCGTAAGCCAGGGAACTTTGTTGGCTAGGCTTACTTAGGCCCTTGGGCCCATAGCCTAGTACCTACCTATGAACCTACCTATGAACCTATGAACAACACACAAACTATAACATCTACACTACAAAACAATTACATACAGCAAAACACCACACAGCCGCTCACCTACACTACAAGGTATGCAAGCCCCCCTGCACCCCCTATACCCCCTACTTATATATACTAACTCTGAGATCGCACAGTCAAAAAAAAAATCACACAGAGCCAACACACACACTCATGCCTCCACCTTCCTACCCAAACCCACTCGTACAAGTTACCAAAACACTCACGTATACTCACTTACCTTATACTGCAGACACCATCCCAGCCAAACACTTCTTTAAGATAACGCAAATGCATAAGCACAAATTCGACATAGTCCTATTCATGCTTATGCAGTTTCGTTATTTTGAAGTTCCGGCTTCATGGACACGAATTGCTGAAATTCGATATTTCAGCAATTCATGACTATGAAGTGAAACCATATATGTATATATTTGTATGTATATATATATATATATATATATATATATATATATATATATATATATATATATATATATATAGATATAGATATAGGTCTACTTCATATGGTCGACAGTTCATATAGTCGAAACTCAGTTGGTCGACAGCTCATTTGGTTGACAACCAGTATTCAAGGCACTTAGTGATTTGCCCCCTCCCCAAAGTTGTGCAACCCTGGATTTGATATATATATTTGGGAGTGTGGGGGGCACAGCCCCCCACAATTGAGGGTATGGGGGGGTGAAGACCCATCAAAATTCATTTAAAATGTTTAGTTTTTGTTGTATTTTCATGTTTTAAAAGAATATTAAATGAATATTAGTGGGGGGCTACCCCACCCTCCACACCCCCTAACTATATATACCAACTGCAGGATTGTGCAACTTTGGGGAGGGCGGCAAATCCCTGTTAAGTGCCTTGAATACTGGTTGTCGACCAAATGAGCCATCGACCAAATGAGTTTCGACCATATGAACAATCGACCATATAAGTTTCGACCAAATAAACTGTCGACCATATGAAGTAGACCCTTATATACATATATATATATATATATATATATATATATATATATATATATATATATATATATATATGTACACCTCAGTATTTATTGGTAATATATCTATACATTGTTGTACACATATATGGATCTCCCTACATATCTCACTCTCTATGTATGTTGCTATTCAGATATATATATATTTATAGATACCAGTCCTTTCTAATTGCACACTTCTCTCTTCCCTATTGTAAACTGGCTGTAAATAAGGGTATGTTTGAGAAAACATCCTCAAACAATACAGATGAGGTGGCTTACTGTTAAATTGCATAGGCTGTGTTGTGCACGGTCATGGGTTCAAGACTGGAAAAGGCTGTTTATTTTGTTGCTTGGCAGAATAAGGACTGTTGGATCCAGAGTGGTTAAGGCAATTTTGAGCAGCTTTGAGTGTGTTTGTGCAGATTTTCCCAATGGTAAGTTGTGCTTACGTACAGTTAGATGAATAGGCGCTTGCACTATGTAGGCGTCACTGTGCAAATCTGCTTAACATTTACATTTAAGCAATGCTTAAGCCTGCTGAGCATAGCATAGTCCTGGTAACCAGTGATCACATTCCAGTTTGATAAAATAGCAATATAATGACATCTTTAATAAGTGTATTTAATTTCCTGTATATAGCATGCTTCTATGTGTTGTCATTACAGTATCAAGGGGTGTGAGTATACTGTATAGGACATCTGGGTATACATGGGTTGTATCACAATCTTTTCTCTTTGGATTTGTTTCATACATGGGTAGTAGTATCCCAGGTAATATGCAGTCACACTTGCATGTTACACTAGCTACAGTGCATTGGTTGACAGAAATAGTTTAACACATATTGTATCATTATGTTTGTACTTTTAACAGTACTTTTTCAAATAAGAGTAGATTGCAGATTATAGTACTGGAAGCATACATCCCTGTATGCAAAGCTGGTCTCTGAGTACTGAGTATCTTATTCTTGGTGTTTGAGCTGTATGTGTATATGTATCACCTGAGGTGAGGCTGTGCATGAACATGGCACACAGGTAAGGTGCCAGGCCATGCTGTTTTTCATGTAGAACATAGCCATGGATATTCTCAGTTTACATAGAAGCTGTATTCTTGGCCTTGGATAGTGATGTTCTAACCTGTGCTGCAGTAATACTGGGTGCCTGGTGGTGTACTGCTATTGTGATTGGTCTTTTGGAGGGGATGTGAGGGGTAATGTTTACACTCAAGATGCCAGCCAGTATATTGACATTATTTGTTGGCTCAGTCTGGGAGGTATCACTGTCTAGTAGCTCAGAACAAATCTTAGCATTGCCATGGAGATTCTTTACACAACTGTATGAGGCCTTGTGGTTGTCTTCACAGTTAACTTCGTAGTATTTGATGAGGGATATCAACTTTCCATTGAGGCTGATAAAGGTTTATTTCCTGGCTTGGGACTTCACCTTATTCCATATTGGTTCCCTTCTTCTGTTGTACAGTTTCTTTATGGCAGGGGACCACCAGATCAGCTTTCTTTTTTTAGAGGTGAGGGTCCTGATTGTATTGGGTGAGGCAGTATCCATGCATTTGTGTACGTGTTCATAGTGAATTGTTGTTTGATTCAGCTGTCATGCAACTAGTCTCCATTTGCATGGCTGTCATGTGGTTAGCCACCTCTGATTTTATGATGCCATAGTTAGCTTTGGAAAGGCTTTTCATGGTGGTTACCTGTGCAGGGGGCTAGGAGGTGTCTGGATTTCCAAAGGTGATTAATTTGTGTTCAGATATAACAAGGGAAGAGTTGACTGTTGGTGTAGAACAACAGTCGCCCATGTTAGGAAGGACCAGGTCAAAGTGACGAGCATGTGCATCGGTACATGAGTAGCTTTCCCAGTTAATGGGGGGGGGTAGTTGAAGTCAACCAGTACGATAGTGTTAGGATGGACACTAATATTCTCCAGGGTGTTTATGGATATGGAGTGTAAGTCTTGAGACATGCATGGGGACCTATAGCAGGCTACAAACTTGAATCTCTGTCTTACCCAATGTCAGCTACGCCTGCAGGATCTGTAATGCATAATGTTGGTCCACCACTCTGGAGGTGTGTCCATCCTTTATGAATATGAAAATACCACCACCTTTGGAGCTTCATTCAACTTTCTGCAGCCAAAAGATGTGGAGTTAATTATAGGCTGGTACTGCAGGGGTGCTTTCTGCTGCCTTTAACCAGGTCTCTGTTACAGCACAGATGTCATTGTTCCCCATTTTAAGGAATACTTCCAGTGACTGCTTTTTCAGATTTAGAATTCCAGTGTGCAGCAGCATGACCTCTGATTGCATATCTTTGGTAGGTGTCATATATTTCTGTATACTTATGTACATATATATATATATATATATATATATATATATATATATATATATATATATTTGTGTGTGTGTGTGTGTGTGTGTGTATATATATATATATATATATATATATATATATATATATATATTTATGGATATATGTGAATATAAATGTGGATGTATATCTCTCAATATATATATATATATATATATATATATATATATATATATATGTGTGTGTGTGTGTGTGTGTGTGTGTGTGTGTGTGTGTGCCCATATATGTGCATCTCCATACATGTATACATGTATATATAGACTACCTGTCTGATTCTACAGACTCCTTTCCCTGCTGTTGGATGACTGTACTAACTGATATGTTTGAAATGTCATCACTATTTTGTAAGGCTCAGATGGTGTAATGCTACATTGCTTTGATCATACTTTACAAGGCCCTGGGTCCAGGTCTTGGAAAGCCTTATTATTTTTTGCAAGACAGAAAGGTTCTGCTGTGTTGGAAGGGATAAGGGCAATAATTACAAGAGGTCCCTAGTTTGGGCCCCTTCACCCCCATTTACACAGCTTTTGGTCAGATTTGTTGCAGTAAGAGGTTCAGAGTGTGAATCCGATGTCTGACTCCACTACATTTACATATATATATATATATATATATATATATATATATATATATATATATATATATATATGTATATATATATAAATACAGTTTCCCTACTGTTGAATGACTGCGCTGCATGATATGTTTGAAAAATGATTAGACATATCCACAGTTCAGATGGCTTAATGGTAAATTGCTGTGGCTATGGTGTGCAGGTTCCTGGGTTCAAGACTTGCAAGGGCTGATTATTTTGTTGCTGGGCAGAAACAGGGCTGTTGGATACAGAGTGATTAAGGCACTTTTAAGCAGTTGTAAGCAGGTTTGCACAGGTTTGCGTGGTAGTAAGCAATGCTAACTTCTGGTTAAATATGCTTACAGACAGCCTTAAAAGTGCTTAATCTGTGTACGCATTGCTTAGCGCTGTACAAGCAGGATTAATCCTGCTTACTAGTGCTTAAAACAGCTTACTCCCGCACTAATTTCTTTAAAAGAAAAGAAAAAAGGGGTGATAGGAAAGTGATGAAAAAGGAGGCACAAAGAGGGAAATACAATTGGGAAAGTAGCTAGAGATGAGCAGGGCGGGTGTAGGGAAGGTCCATAGCTGTCCATTTCTTCTACAGCAATAGCTGTACATATATACTGAATTTGGAGGTATATTTGGGCACTCAAACCCCTGAGAGAGGGGTGAGGATAACAATAATGTGTTGTGAAGCCAATTAGACCAGTTTATAATTGTTGAGTGGACACGTGTGAAATGGACAGCTTTGTATGGGGCGACATTTTTTTTTTTTTGAGAAAAGATTGCCTTTTTTTTAAAGGTGAGAGTGGAATGTTGGGGAAGGATAGTTGGTATATTTTTGGAGATACGTTTGATAGGAAGACAGACAAGACAGACAGGACAGCAAACAGGGGCACTATATGACACATGTGGGGGTAAACAGCTTGGACAGGGAGGGTTGTTTGGTAATCGGAAGCCCACGAGCCCCCAAATGGATACAATGGGACTGAGGTCCCCACCCATGGGCAGTGACCACTGTACCTTCATGGGCTCAAAGGTGGCTGTGCTGGGGGCTGAGCTGGATGGGCAGGCTGACCCTCTAAATGCACCATGTGGCCCTCTAGCTGGGGTAGCAGATCTCCAAATTCCTTGCAGAGCTCGCTATGCACCAGACCCTGGACCTGGCTTCGGGTGACAGGATCCTATCTGCGCCCATGCCCGGAGTGGGGGTGAGTCCAGTCCCCTGAGGCAGTTCCACCTGAGGGTGTTGCAGGACCAGTGGACGAGGAGGTCCTGGGGTGGGTCCCAGACATGCTAGGGCCCAGTGCCATGGCCAGATGAGGCGGAAGAAGTGGATCCACTGGGATCGGCCTTCCCTGATGTGCTATGGTGTTGAAGTTTTAGAACATATGTTGGTTAGTAATGGTTAACACATTCTAGGATTAGTTATAACAGCATGCATGAGTATTCCCATTAACCCAATATAACACATTTGGAACATTCGCATATTAAACAGAATACATGCATATATGGAACCACAGTGGGCATTACACCAGCATGCAATTTACATTGATAGCAACAGGCCACCAATGATTGTATTTGAACAGGAGACATTAATTGGAATAAATTTCAATGTTTTTAGAACAACAGGACATATGTCCTAACAGTAGGAGTGGTGAAAAACATACCCATTCATTTATGTTTAGATTACTGGTGAAGATAAGGTGGGGGAGAGAGAGATCTCAGTTAACAGATGTAGATTCTTGCAGCAGTCGCAGCTTTAATGATCATTGCTCTACTCATTATTCTACAGGTATTATTACAACAACTATAGCCTTGGGTTGGGCAGTCGTATGTTTGTACACAGTATAATTACAGCCTTCTTATAGCAACTTTGAACTTTCTTTTACCCGGTAAGCCTGTGGAGGGAATGTTTGTTAATACTACATGACTGTTTCTACCCATATTCCCATAGTCAGGATTACATATGTGCACTCATAGTGTGTGTGTGTGTGTGTGTGTGTGTGTGTGTGTGTGTGTGTGTGTGTGTGTGTGTGTGTGTGTGTGTGTGTGTGCTACTGACACACTCTGCCTTGATTTCTATCAGTCACCCTGGTCATTAGCAGGTACCTGTAGCTGTGACAGCATGAGGCTTTAAAATATTTCTTGGAGGAGACCACTTGGTGTATGTAGTTATCTTGCTGTCATTTGCAGACTTGGAGTTGGACCATGGGTGTTGGACACTGTATAACTACAGCCTTCTTATAGCTACTTTATTCCTTATCTTACCTGGGAGTCCTGTGGAGGGAATGTTTGTTAATACTACCTGACTGTTTCTACACATTTTTCACAAAATCCTAGTTGAAATTATGCATATAGCTTACTACCACTCCTGGGATTCGAACTGTGGCTGTGTCTGCTAAAAATATGACGTGTGTGTTTCATCACAGGGAGCTATTGTGAAACTGCTGTCTTTTTTATGAATGACTTTTTCTCATTTTCTCTTTGTTGTACAATCTTGCTTTGGATTTACAGCATTACATATCTGTTCATATAGCACAGTGTGGAAAACAGTGGTTTAGACAGCATTACTATTCACATATAAGATCTTGGTGCATAACATTTGTAATATCAGTTAATCTCATGTGTTATAGAGGCACTAACTTCGTCAGATGAGACTTAATTGTTTAATGCTTTCAGAGATATAGTTGCTATGCATAACCTGTGCACATTTCAAATCATATCATACCAGAGTAAACACAACCAGTCCAGGGTTAGATTTTTATTCACAGGCAATTACATTTTATTAATTTATGACCTAGATGAGACTATTACCTGTAATACTGTCTGCTTTGTTCAGTTTAACCCATAATCAGTTTTAATAATGCCAGCTGACATTCTGCTCCTTTATATTTATTTGGTATGTATAGCACAAGCTAGATTGTTACTCTCCAGCCTCGCAACGTAGCCTTTGCAACCTACTGGCATGGGCTTCCTGGTTCACAACCCTCTCAGCTGGAGCTGGAGTGAAAATAGAGAAACATTTATGCATACCTATCCATCACATACACAGGCTGGACATTGGCAAACAATTATTGCTATGAATACTTACAGACTGCTGGGACATCACCCTTCTGTCTTGCTTTTTGGATCCACTTTTCCAAGAGTGCCCTCCTCATCTGTTTCAAGTCAGCATAGTGGTGCTAGACCTGCTCACCAGTCCAAGGGATACCAGTGGCACTGGTGACATCATGGGCGAGACTTTCCCAGGCTTCCACTTTGTATTGGGAGCCCTGGTACTCGTCTTGCAGCAGTCTCACATCATGTATTTTTACAAGGAGTCCTACCATGATGTTGGACTCCTGTATGCCCCAAAGCTATGCCTGACAGCACATGCCCTCTCCAACACCTGCCATACTGCCTACAGTGGGGAGCTGCAACCAGTTATGAGTTGTATTTCCACCTGTGAGGTTTAAATACAGCCAATTTCCTGCCCTTTACTGTGATTGGATGGTTTTAAATATGCTGAGCTATGCCAAGCTATTGGCAAACCTGCTTAGCTAAGGTTGGCAGTGCTTAAAGGGACAGGTTCAACACTGCTTACCAATGGGCAAATCCACTTAGCTGGGCTACTCATTGCTTAGCATTCATATGTACACAATGCTTACATCTGGTCAGCATAGCTGTACAATGCTTAGCATTGCTTATGTTTTATTTTATTGGACTACCACCTGTATGTGATTGATTCATCATTCATTACATATTATAAATTTGTTTAAATTCCCTGACATCCCCCAATGTGCTGTAATTACAGTTATTCTTGTTTGACTATACTGTATGGGGCACTTGTGTTTAGATGGGGGTTTCACTGCATTATTACACTGACACCTCACATCTGGGCCTAATACACTACTTTGGTTAAGAAATATAAGTTACTCCCTACATAAATATACAAATAAATTAATATTGTAATGATTACACATACAAAATGGAAATAGCTTTGGAGAAGCTCAAACCATGAACAACTACATGCAATGCATATGCTCTAACCACTGCACTATTGCACTACTGCTTGTGATAGATGCCTATTGCTATTGAACTTATCGTGCATTTTCAGGTAGGCTAAGCATAGCTAAGAAATGGGCACATATGCGAAGCTATGCTTAAACTCTATTGCAGATGTGAAAAAAATTATTTGTTGTGTTTTTTACTTCATACCCTTCAGAATATCCATGCTAATGCTAAACCTGTTATTCTCTCCATTTTCTAATTTTGTAGTGGCAATTGTCCCTTATGGCTTTGTCCAGATTTCTTACTCTGATGGGTTGAGAGGTGTGCGTTATATACTTCATACCTTACCAAAAATTCATGCTAATGCTAAACCTGTTATTCTATCAACTTTCTAGGTTTGTAGGGACAATTGTCCCTTATGGCTTTATCCAAATTTCTTACTTTGACAGGTTTGGAGGTGTAACGAGTGATCTCGCTCTATTTAAATTGCTGTACGGCAATTCTGGTGTGCAGGGGGCATTTGTATTATGAGAGCACTGCTGTCAGACACACTTCCTGCACTCGTACATAGAACCATGTCCGTTTTATAGCACGGCAGCATGCCTTCATGAATATGCATGGCATGCTGCCATGCTTCATGGGGATGGTCCCTTCCATGCAGGAATAAGCTATTCCTGCATGGAAGTTTACTGAATCGGGGAGACAGAGTTCATGAAATTTGGTCAGGTAGATACATTAGCACCACCTAGACACACTAGAAGAGTTGTCAATAGACTGCAAGTTGTGCTTAATGTATGCTTTTTAAAGAAGTAATAAAGTGACACTAGAGTTTTAACACAAGCAATACAACTTCAATGCTGATTAACATTAAAACATCAGACTGGTTTAACTAGAATATCAAAATTCACTTTTGATGACTACTGGAAAGACCATATTAATGTCCGAGGGAAGTCGTTTTTCCCTGTGTACATCACTAACCACTATCTCATCCTAAAGATTGAATTTGCTGCACATTAGTCAGATGGCGCACCAAGGGACTATAATGGGAACTGCAGTTCTATAATTTTGAAGGACAGTATGCACTCTAATTGTTGTTGCATAATAGATTACTATATTGCCTTATGGCTGCACAGCAATCCAACACACTGAACAAGATATATAGCCAGTTAAAGATGAATAAAATTCTTATTTTGTATTAACCTCTTCTAAATTAAACCACTTCTGTCAAACTTCTTGTGAGATGTACAGGTTAACTCTCAAAATGATTACTAGCAATTCATTTTTTAAGTCTGCTAAACAGCTGTTCTCTTTGTGCAATGGCTGGAGGAAATGGCTTTCAGTAAGTAGAATTTAATGCTTTGCTGTAGGAGGTGCAAGCACATTAATACTTTCTCATGCCTGACTTGGTTAAAGTAGATCCTTTTTATAACTAGAAACAGTTCAATAGGATCAAAATGAAAAGACTTTAAACAGGAAATATAGGTTAAAGAATCTACTCTTTCATTTTAATTGTAAATAATATGATCTGTTGTCGCTGGAATCAGATCAGGTGTCAGTGCGTTCATATCTTTTCATGTATTGCATTGACTGAGTTCTACTCAAAAAGCAAACAAAACAACAAACAATCTGACAAACAAACAAGTAAATAAATAAACAATTAGGTCAATTAAACTGTTGGAGATAACCAAATATGTTTCATAGTAACTGAAACAGCATTTTCTGAGATTATATGAATTTGAGGTACTATGACTTTGAAATCAAAAATGTGCTTTATCAACTCTTCGGACAAACTTTATTCTTTTCCAGTGAAAGTGGTGTCCTGTGGGTAACTGAATGGTACCACAAACTGCAAATTACTTTTCACCATGTTACAAGTGTCAGTGAAGACGTGTATCACCGGACTACAAAAAAAAGAGCCAAGATGATGTAACAGAGCTGTAACAATTAGAAGAAACATCAAACATTGTGAGCAATAGGTCTCCAGTTTGCCATGACTGGCTTACACCATGCATGATAGGTCGTGATGTGATCTAATGAAAAAGGAAAGTGATAAACATTCTTGGAAAGGATATATAAACATATATTACAATGTAATCTTCTTGAGTTTCAATTACTTTTTAAGGACTGCATCAAATGGTATTCATTTTAATTGTGTCGATACAATGAACTTCACTGGGTAGATAGGCAACCAATTTAAGTGCTCTGAACTTATAAATGAGAGAGAAGAATTGTATTTATTTATTTGACATTTACTTAACAGGAAGTCTGACTGGGGTAATACTCAATTTTCAGCAGGGGCCCAGTGAGAAAAGTTCTACGCTGACAATATAGTTGCAGTTAAAGTTATTATAAACCATAATACAGAAGAATAACATATTAACTAAGCAAATATTTAACTTCCTTTCATATTGTGTGAACTATGCATACATAATCAAATATATAGACAGCTATAACAAGAACATTGCCAATAGATAAAGTATTCACAAGTTGTTGTTCACAGAGATGACACTAAGCAAGTACACTCTTTGGAACAGAGATGACTAGATAATATAGCCAAGGCAAAACATATTTGTTTTTTGTCTAAGAAATAGATTTTACTAATTCCTTCTCTCTGTCCATAGTCAAGGTATGCTGCTGGTGGAAGGAGGAAGGGACTAGTTCAACCTGGGGTAGTGCAGGAGTAGAACCAATTTTTATTTTGGTAGTATTTTTGTAGTTTTTTGAAGTTAGACAGGTTAGAGATAGATCTAATTTGCAAAGGGATAGATTCCATTTTTAGCAATGGAGTATGAGTAGTGACTTTTGCTAGAAGATTTGTGGTTTGTGAGGTCTATATATGCTGAGGTAATGTTCATAAAGATTGAAGTAGTCTATTAGGGTGATAGCAATGGAGAACAGGAGTAAAAGCAGGATAGTAATAAGCTTTGTGAATAATGTTGTGTGTGGATGTAAGCTGTTTATAATGTAAGGGGTGAGGCAGTTTGAGACAATTCAAAGTCTTAAGGACAATACGATGGTGCCTGTGGTATTCTTTGTTTCTGGCAAGTTTTGCAGTCTTATTATAGCATGCCACTAGCTTATTTTTAACTGTAACCTGAAGGTTGGTTAGGATGGGTGCACTGTATAAGAGAGATGGGAGCAGGTAAGTACTGGCAAGAATGGTTTTGGTGGGATTGCAAGGGATGTTTTTATGCCTGCAGAACATTCATCATTTTGGTGAATCTTTTTTATGTTATTTTGAACATGTGGTCCAAACTTAAGGTTATTATTTGTAATTACTTGAATAAGTTTTGTATGTCAGGCTGCTTCAATTTCAGTTTTGCTTAGTAAAAATATTTTGAAATTCCCTTTATGAGGCATTAGTTATTTGGGGGAAAATATCAGTAATTTTGTTTTTTAAGGTTTGAGTAGTAGCTAGGAATTATGGAGCCATTTCTCAACTGAGGAAAAATCTTCTTATGAAATACGGAGGAGCTGAGGCTTGTTATTAGATGCACATATAAGTGTATAATTATCAGCATGTTGTATAAGAGAGGCTGGACCTACAGAGGTATAGAGATCGTTGATAAATATATTATAGAGGAGGGGACCTACAGAGGTATAGAGATCGTTGATAAATATATTATAGAGGAGGGGACCAAGAATAAAGCCTTGGGATATACTAATGGAGACTACAGATTGGGTGTCTGTCAGTTAAATAGGTATTGAACAATAGTATAGTCTAATTTGAGGCAGTTTATGCTGGAGTGTAGTGTGAGAAACTGTATTGAAAGTTTTTGATAGATGAAAGAACAAAGAGGAAACACACTTGCCCAAATCCCACTATTTATTTATTGTGTCAGTGAATAATAGGAGAGTAGTAGTTGAACTGTGTGTTAGATAGACACTGTGTTGGGTAGACGTTAAGAGTCATTCTTGTAGAAGATAGTAGAAGAGTTGCTTATAAATACATATTTTAAGAATTTTTGAGAGAAGTAATACTATTGCAATGTGCTGGAAATTAGAGACATCAGCCAAGATGCCACCTTTATAAAGTGGGATAATATAGGATTTTTTTCCATAGTGAAGGTACGTAGGATTCAGATATTGATCCATTGATAAGGACAGAGATTGGGTATGCTATGGCATCATCAGCTATCTTTAGCTGTTCAGATGGGAGGTTGTCAGCTGCAGTGGTGCAAGGTTTAAGTTTAAGATGAAGTTATTTTTATCATTTATGTGAAAACAGGTCCAAAATGGAAACTGATAGCAATGGATATCAAAATTAGGTTTAGGTTGAGGATATGGGGGGTGGCTAAAGGAAGTGTTAGTATATATGGTGTATGGTGAATGTTGATTTTGGTGTAACCTATTGTTTGAAAAATTACTTGGAATAGATGTTATTGATGGGGTGGTAGAAGCACTGGATGGGGGTGAAGAATTTTTAGTTAGGGAGGTAAGGTTTTCTATGAAGTAGGTATTGAATAAAGTTACAATTTCTAGTGGAGACCTGTAATGAGAAGGATTGTGTTCCTTGCTTGAGCCTCAATGTAACAGCTTACGTATTGATGACCAGAATTGTTGGGGGTCATTTTTATGTTGACGTAGTAGATGGCTATAATATTGTTTTTTTATCAAGGTAAGCTTGTAAGTACTCAGATAATACAATTCTCTAAAAATTGTAAGGTACAGGAAGTTTTTGGTGTAAGCCATTCTTCCCAAGCTTTGTCTCTGTAAGACATAGCTTTGTCTGGTTAGTGAGCTATGATGCATGGTTACCTTTCACTATTTTTTTTTTGTGGAGTGGGGTGTGGCTGTTTAAAGTATTTAAAAATAAGGTATTAAAAGTATCGACTGCCTCACTGAGTGGAAGAGTTTTAGGACAGGCCAAATAAAGGCTTTTAATGTATTGATGAAGAGGTCAATATTGAATTTTGAAAGGTTTTGGGTTGTTTTAAGTTGGTGAGTGTTAGTTTGGGAGGTGGTATTTCTATGGGTATAAGCTGGAAGATGGTTGCTAAGGGAGTTTGGATAGGTTCCATAGTTTGCTAGGGTCAGAGACTACTATTCAGTCCAGAATTGCACCGTTACTGTTGGTATTAATACATTCAGTATGTGTTTTGATAAATTTTTTGTAACCATAAAGGTTTATACTAGATGTGGAAAGTCTGTTATCAGGTTTTGCCAGGCAGTATTTACATCTCCTAGTATGCTTTTTTATAGGGTATATAATAAGTTGTCCAGAAGAGGATTTTTTCTAAAATTTTTACAATAATTCCAGGTGGGGTGTAGACTGTAACAAAACATAGCTTGTATCTTATTGTTAAGCTTTATCAGAGATGCTAGTACTTCAGCATTTTTGAATTTTGGGATGCTGTATGAATATGGAGAGAGTTTCTATATAGTTAGATTAATTAAGGCTACCCATCCTGCCTTCTTGTGGGGTCCATCAGCTCTGATAATATTGTAGCCTGGAGAGAGTAGTTCAGAATCTTTAAAATTAAGCTTAAGCCAGATTTCTGTGATAGCAAGAATATCAGTGTTATACTCTGATATCCAGGCATGTAGTTCTGTAATTTTGTCACAAATGCTACATAGGCTGATAGTGACGATATTAAATTGTGAGTGGGGTGAGGGACTTGATGTCCTAGCTTTACTGATATGGATAGGTGGCTGTCTAATGATAGGACAGTACAGCTGGGGAGAGGTATAGATTGAGGTGGTAGAAGTAGGACGGTTAGTTAATTCACAATTTTGGAGGGCTGGTCCTTTGTTATTTAGATTAATTGATGTGTTTCCGGAGCTTAGGTTGCGGTAGACGTCACCACAATGTGGGATTTTTAGAGATCGAGAATTGAGTTAGACAGAGCCTGTATGAGTTTTATCTTTTGAGTAGAGTAGTGGTAGTGAAATACTTTGTCCTTAAAAAAAAGATAATATGACATTAAAAATGTAAGGAGATATATTAGTATAACTACTCCTGATTTCAAAGTGTGCTGAGTAAACCATACTAGGGGAGGTGTATAAAAGTGAAAGTATACTGTGGTAGTTTATTAGATAGGATGCTAGTAGCAGAAGAAAATCGTATGATACCTAGAGAAACATTTTACATTTCTGTGGTTATAGAGAACAGGAAAAGGTGATGTGCAGAATTTGGTATGAAGTGGAAGGAGGCAGAGGTGGAGTTAATGAAGAGACGTAAGATTTGTCTTGTTACTTAATTTTGATTATGCAATAAGAAGAAAGGAAATGAAGGAGTATCAATGATATCTGAAGTCAGCCAGAGATATAAGGAGCAAAATATAACTAAGGACACTGAAAATGAAATGTTGGTGCATGTGATGTGATTTCTGTGGTTAGGAGCAGAGAGAGTCTGTGAGTGGTTGTTTGTGAGATGGTTATGTTAATGCAGGTGGGAGGAGTTGGGATCTTGTGATAGGTTAGAATTTGGATAGGGAATGGTAGGTGCAGTATAAAGAAAGGGATGTCAAGGGTGGGTGGAAATAGGGGCAATGCTTAGCTGACTGTAGTGAGGCACAGTAGATCAGGATCAGTCCTGCAGCAAAATACTTAGTCAGGATTAGTAAAAGTTAAATAAAAATGTCTTACTAGACTAGGACACACCAATAACAGAGACAATATAAAAAAACTAACAAAAAGTTGTAAGTATTAATATAAAAAAAACAGGGAAGATATCAGTAGGAGATAGAAAAGGATAATGTATTCAATAGCAGTATGAGGGTGCTAAAGGAGATAGAAGTAGGTCAGCCTAGATTGGGAAAGCAGACAGGGAGTTAGGAGTGAGATATATGTAGCAGACAGTTGGCAGGCAGCAACCAAAAATCAACAGTAGCACACTGTGCCTTACACCTGAGAGGCATACAGGACAATGAGAGGATAAAGCAGTAGAATAAAAAATGAATGAACTCCAGTAGGAAGAGAAACTGGTATGCAACGTACTCCTGAGACATCTCAGTATTCATAAAATAGAATGAAAGGGGGGCAGTTGAACTTATTCTAAGGAAGGCGATACCAACAATAGTGACATTCCCCTATGCTAATTTAGGGAACACCTAATTAAACAGTTACAATCTAGTCAAGGCCCTTACTAAGACACTTCTTTGTGACTTTTCATTCTAATGCCCTAATGAGAACTATTTAGCTGAAGTATTTTTACTTGAATGTTCTTTCCTTCTTTCTTTCTTTCTTTCACTGAAAATGATGAGTTCAAATAATTTCTGGATATGGTTGCAAAAACTGAGTTTCTGTGAGTTTTTCATTGAGGATATTTTGCAATGCCTTTAAACAGTATTTCAGTATTTTCTGGGGTCTCCACAACACAATGTATGGAGAAATACCCTGTGATTGTGACCACCCTAGGCACGTGCTGGTGGATTTTATGTCAATATCCAAGTTTTAACAGACTGAGACAAATAACTCTTCCACCAAATGACATAGTCTTCCTTCTGAACATTCATCTATGCATCTGTTTGCTGCATGTTTCTTTCCATTTCATTTTTCAAAGTAAATACACTGTATAGCCTTAGTTTTCTTTGTAAAGACAAACAAGAGTATATGTTAAAGTGGGTTCTATAGCCAACATAAAGAAGTGTTAAACATTCTAATAACATTCTTTTTGAGTGGCTTTCTATAATCAGTATAAGCAATTAATTATTCCCATCTCAACATTTCCTACCTTAGTTTCCTTTCTAAGCAGTGTTATGCATCACCATGCTTTGTGTACATAGCAATAGCATTTGACAGCTCGTAATACTATAAGGTAAGTAGCATCTGACAGCTTGTAATACTATAAGATATGTCAGTTGACCCTGTGAACTAATTTGCAGAAACCTTTTTAAGCAAGACTTGTTAAATGATTTCAAAACTGACTTCAAGTGTCACAAACCTAGAATTAGTTATACTTGTACAGTAAATTCTCACTTAACCAGAACTCAAGCAATTAGAACTCACAACCAACCAGAAAAAAAAAATCGAAGAAATACATTGCAATTTTCATGTGTTGCACTTTCTGTCACCCCCCCCCCCCCCCACCGCAGAAACATATCTTACGTTTTAGAGTTTTAAAAAGGAAGAGAGGAATAACCTAAGAACAAGTCAAACAAAACAAATAGTTTAGGGTACAGTATTAGTCAGCCTAATTTTTAAGAGTAACTCTCAAGCAACCAGAAACTACAGTTATCCGACATCTACCAATCCCCATGGATGCTGGTTAACTGAGAGTTTACTGTATAGTGAATGTAGAACCATTTCCCCTGCAGTAAGTATTTTACATTTTGGTTGGTTGATTGATGGCCAATATCAACCAAATCATCATTGATACGTTAGTCATTGATCAATGGTGCTGCATTCTATTTAGTATTCAAATATCT
This sequence comes from Protopterus annectens, assembly GCF_019279795.1. Lineage (NCBI taxonomy): Eukaryota > Metazoa > Chordata > Ceratodontiformes > Protopteridae > Protopterus > Protopterus annectens. The sequence goes on from NC_056732.1 coordinate 594,103,707, forward strand.
GGTTTGCAGTAATAACTCTGATCACTTTCTATTATGCAGTGCACTGCATTTTGATCACTTTCTATTATGCAGTACACTGCACAAGTTGCTGCCTATCAGTTTTATTCACTGGTTCATACTGGTTTAAGAATACAATAAGACTGATATGCTTTGCTCTGAAAAATATGGACTGCCACTCACATCAGTTAAATGACCACTGAGGAGTACAGTGATAGCTGATTTCTTCAGCCAAAAGAGGAGAATGTGAGGAAGTAATTTGTATTAGGCCGAAGTACATTCACATTCTGAGTCTCAGACCACAATTTTGGTTAAGAAAAAAGTCATAAGTACATCTTTATTGTAAATTTACAGGAATTATAAGCACCTTATAATTGATGTGCCAAAAACATGGTTATCATTCCTATGAGGTTGTTGCATCCATGACATGTTAATAATGTTGGAACTGGTTTTGTTATCTGTTCATGAAGCCTTTCCTTCCTCACTGCACATAATAGCCACTGATGTCAGCCTATCCAATGGATCATTCTTATTTTCTTACTTACTATTTCTTCCCCTTTAACATGATAGTCCACTGAACCTTAAGATCATGCCACAATCCAATATATTGATCTTACTTAAGAATCCTACACTTTCTCCCACCTCAGTCAACAGCTGGTCTGTCATACCAAATACAGTCATCACAACAGTTTTCCTTCATTCACACAAAACTCATAATGTATTTTCCTTCTCTAAATGATCGACTGACAACATTTATACTGTTTCTCCCCTTTTCTGTACCTCTTTCAATAAACTCTTAATTTTCCATTAGCAACTACAGTCTTCTCTGTAACACTTTAAATTAATCTCTTTCTGTCTTACATGTCTGACTGAATTACTCCACCAATTTTCTCTTTTATGTGGTATATCTTTCTGCTTTTCTCTAGCATTCTTTTTATTTATAGAAGCTAGATATTTGATATTATAGTTGATCTGATTAGAGCCAGCTCATCATCAAATGGGATCTTAGGCAGGGTAATAGATCTAAGCCCCCCCCCCCCTCCCCACCAAGCAGCCTCTCCTGCAGCAACCTCCACAGCTACTATAAACACTGCTCAAACCTGTCAGTGTGTGTGCTGTTTTCTTATTTCTGTCTACAATGATTTCAGATATTAAAATAAAATAGCACAAACACTGATAGCCATTTGCTAAAGAAACAATACAGTCTCACAGTGATAACAGACTTAAAATGAGCACTAAACGTCTTGGCCCTTAAAACTCACATTCATTGAAAGAGCATTAAAACCCACATTCAAAGAAAATGCATCTGGCCAGTGGAGGATTAAGTTTACCTTTGGAATGTTTTCAAACCATAGGCTCATTGTACACATCACCTTTCTGATTGTATTAAATTATATTCCTTGTATAACACAGTATCACTTGTTAAAATGTTTTAAATGTGTAGTTTTGAACAATCTTCCAGTATGCAATGAAATAAAATGGATGAACCAATAGTGACAAAAATACCCATTTCAGAAAATTTCAACCATAAAAGGCCACCAAACTTCTGCCATTACAATCCACCGATATCAATCAATAAGCACAATCTCTGCAGAAGTAAAAGTCATCTGAATAATACCACATTAAAGAGATCAGTAACTAATGAAGAGGTTGCTACAGGCAAACAACTTTACATTTCGGTGTTTTATCAATAAATTCATTGCCTGCTGCCCTTGAAAATTTAATTGCCTATGTTGCATTAAAAAAATTTGGTAAGCTGGTAATATTGCAACAGAGAGTGACTTTTAAACTGATGAGTTCATAGTTAATAGGCATCTCTTACAATGGTAGACACACTCAGGAGTGCAAAAAGCCTATCCCTTCTTAAAATGCACCAAATAATCAACAATCGAAAGGACACTGCAATATCAGCACTCCATCTACATGGTGTGAGAGTAGAATCCACAGCCTTCTGCACCAAAAGCAATTATTCTACTAACACTGCCTTCAAATTCTATAGCACAAACAGTCCCCCAGATTCTGTATGCCTTGCAAGGCATGCAGGATTAGTGCAGGAGCTCTAGCAGGCAATATGTCTGCCATGAGATCCAGGAACAGCCTGCAGGGGTGTGCACGAGTGCTCCTGAAGTAGTCCTACATGGACTAAGCCCTTGTATGCAAATCACCCCATTTGCAGGAGAAATCCATGCAAATGAGGTGCAATTGTGATCCAGGAAGCTTGAAACCAGCCGTGCAGGACTAGTGTAATCTGCAGAAATGTACTTGGTTAGTAATTGAGTACATTTCTGCAAAATCCAAAATGGAGCCATGACAGCTCCAAATAAAGGCTGCATATCAGTCAGGAAGCTTGCCAATGGCTATGTATAAGGCCATTGTCATTGCAAACAGCTTACAAAATAAAAAAAAAATCAACTTTTATTTTTTTTTAGCTGATCTCAGCTGTTTCATCGTAGGGCAGCAATGTGCAAATGGGATTGGGGGAAAATAGTAAAATAAACCTAAAATAAGCATTCTAACTAAAATCACTATTCTGCCATAAAAGTCAATGGCAGGCAGAAGACAACATGGCCAGTGAGTAGTGGTTGCTAAGGGGGGAGGCTCAGTGTGAGACATGTAACTATGCATTAGCAGGCAATCCTATGCAAATGAGGGGAATGATAGTGAATCCCAAATGTCCCTAGCATGCTAGTCAGGTCCCAACAGTGTAAGAGTAGGAATAGCTTGGTGCATGCCTAGGAGTTAGGTGACATCATGGGGGTGTGTGTCAGGCATACTGTAAGCGGATTGGAGCCCTGTGGCTCAGGTTTGCTCCTAGCTAAGCACAGCTAAGCAAGGGGGTGTGTCTGAGTCTGCCTAGCACTCTTTAGATTGCCTAAGCGGGTGTGCACGTCACGCACCGGGTTTTAAAGGGAAAAAAAAGTTAAACCAGGAAATAGCAGCTCTGTGCACATTTGAGCACTCTGTTTGTGCGGAGTGCCCCCGGGCTTAAACAGGAAGGCAATGGGAAGGGAAAACAGCAGTAGGAAGGTAATCAAGGAGAACTAGCAAAGCTAGCAGGTGAAATGTATCAGAATCAGCCAATTACACAGGCAGCAGACCAGCCCAGCCCAGAACACTACTATAAACTATGCAAACACCTTCCCCTCTGGTTTTTCCCATACATTACACCACTAGTGTATAAAAGCGGGGAACTTTTAACAAACGAAATGACAAAATGATAGGGGCTGCAGCAGGCAACATAGAACAACATGTGCAAGAGGCTGAGGGTGGTGAGGATGTGAATGCTGCTGATCAACCCACAGTGAGGCGACATAGAAGAGTGTACAGAACCAGGGTAACCTACCAGGGGGCTACATGACCTGGAGATTGGGGAGAGCTATAGGGTGGACATGGACCTCCTACAGCAAATTGTTGAGCTGTACCAGTCACGCCTGATACACTGAACTGACGGAGGGGAACCCATCCCAGTGGATACCAAGGTATGCGTAGGCCTGGGAATACTAGCCACAGGTATCTCCCAAAGCTCAACTTGGGATATCACGGGGATCTCACAGGCATCAGCATCCAGAGTATTCCACCAGTTCCTGGATGCCGTGTCAGCACATGCCAGTGAGCACGTATATTTCCTCAACACCTGTGAGATGTTGGCCAGCAATATGCGTCTCTTCCACCAAATAGCAGAATACCCTGAGGTAGTGGGTGCTATAGACTGCATGCACATATGCATCAAAGCACCACCCGGTGATTAGGGTAGGGTCTACATCAACAGAAATGGCCTCCCTTCCATCAACTGACAGGTTGTGTGTGATGCCCAGGGCATTATAATGAATGTGTGTGCTGGCTGCCCTGGAAGCTATCACAATTCCTACATCTGGCATCTGATACAGCTGTACCAGAGATTTGCCAATGGGGACATCCCCTACAGTCACCTAGTTGGGGATGCTGGTTACACACTGGAGCTATGGCTGATGACACCCATCAGAAATGCACACACACCTAAATAAGAATGCCATAATGAGACACACGCACAAACCAGACATATAATAGAGCATGTGTTTGAGATGCTCAAGTCACGGTTCTGGTGTCTGGACATATCCGGTGGAGCCTTGCAGTACTCACCAGCTACATGTACTCAGATTGTTATGGTATGTGCCATGCTACTCAATATGATCCTGTGGAAACAGCTGCAGCAGGAACAGCATGAGGCAGGGCCAAACAGACCACCCCCAACCAATGCCAAGGCCTGCACAGGCACAGAGTGACTCGGAGGAGGAACAACCTGAGCCTCCCCCAGTAGGCAGATGGAGGCATGCCCAGTATGCCTTGGACTTGGCAAAGAGACAATGCATAGTACATACACTGACACAGTAGGGATCCGAGGAATGACACCTCTCGCTGACTTGCACATACAGTAAAAGGGATGCCAAACATGATACTACCCATGCTCAACAATGTATAGGGAGTGTACTGTGTGCATCCAACATAGGCAGCCCTCCAGCACCATCCTCAATCCTGGCACACCCACAAGGTAAGTCAATCAACCCACCAATTGCCAAATGTAGTAGAATGTGGCATTACCTGTATCTATGGTATGGATGTGAGCATGCAAGGGAATTGGGTGATTGAATGTTATGGCAGCAGATAGTAGACACCCATAGTGGCACCATGATATCTGTAACACAGACTGGAGTAACCATAGTAGCCAGTACTACACAGAATGACAAAACCCACTGCAGGAAATGTGCTGGGTGACATGTGTCTCTATATGACTCCCACAAGCCAGTCAGGGAGGTTCACATACTCAACAACAGTCTCAGTCAGCAGGACAGGTGTAGACAACCCAAACATAGCCTGTGCTATGGTTTCTGAATGATGCCTATGGGTAACCTCCCCCTAGGCATACACAGACAGACTACAGCAGGACAGGCAGTGGGATGTTAGTTCTGAAGGGTAGGAAGTCAGACACTAATATGTAGAGCAACCAAAGCTAAGAACTGTAGTACACTGATATGCCTCTAGTCAGTATGATATCTTAGAATACAGAATGAAATGGAGTACCTGACATACAAGTACAGTCATACCAAATGTGTACAAGTGCCAGGTGTGCCCCCCATCCTATGTAGACATGTAGAAACAGTATGGTGTGCCCCCCAATCATGTGTAGAAATGTAGAAACAGTATGGTATGCCCCCCCCAATCTTGTGTAAAAATGAAAAAATAGTTACGTGTGTCCCTCCACAACCCTATGTAGAAATGTAGTAACAGTCAGGTGTGCCGCCTCCACTCCCATGTAGACACATAGAAACAGTCAGGTGTCCCCCCAATCCTGTGTAGAAATGTAGTAACAGTCAGGTGTGCCCCCCAATCCTGTGTAGAAATGTAAAAACAGTCAGGTGTATCCCCCCACACCCCTATGTAGAAATGTAACAGTCAGGTGTGCCCCACACTCCCATGTAGACATGTAGAAACAGTCAGGTGTGCCCCTACTCCCAATCCAGCGTAGAAATGTAGTAACAGTCAGGTGTGCCCCCCCCGATCTGGTGTAGAAATGTAGAAACAGTCAGGTGTGTTCTCCCACAATCCTATGTAGAAATGTAGTAACAGTCAGGTGTGCCCCCCACACCTATTTAGACACATGGAGACAGGCAGGTCTGCCCCTGCCCCCAATCCAGTGTAGAAATGTAGTGACACTCAGGTGTGCCCCCCCAATCTTGTGTAGAAATGTAGTAACATGTATGGGTAGGTATAATACAAGTGGAGCACAGATGCCCAGAGGTGACCAAGGTAGCAGGATAGGTTGTAGCATTTGCACAATATGCAGGTCTGTATGTGTTAGGATGGTGTGTATTTCATAATGTGTATGAGTGGTCAATATGTATGCATGTGGAGGTAAGACCTGGTGGCCATTGACCATTACTGCTGATAACAGGGACAAGCCTTCATGACTGAAGTGCCAAAGACAATCCCCAACAGTATAACACATGCTAGCAGTAAGACATTGTAAATGTATGATGGTAATATGTGTCACCATCTGAATGACTGACATGGCATGGCTGTTGGGCTAGATATAAAAGCAGTACACAGGGGAAAGTACCCCAGACATACAGTATATATCGTTTCACTGTGAAATAAAGACACCCTTGGATTTATATATATATAGGTATGGATCACAGTAACTTAACCTGTAGTAGGGGATGCTGGTGATGTCTGCCTGAACACCTGCAGATCACAAAGGAGGTAGGGCTGATTTACTGTGGATCAGCTGATGTACCTGCACATGCCTGCATAACGGTAATGCTCCATGCATATCTGTGTGTCAGATGCAAGTAGTGTCCATAGCACACATGCACCCAGCCACACAAACACCACCCACAAGCACCTCTCTGGCAATATCCTTGCTGTGGGAAATGGGTAAAGTAAGACCCTACCTGTATATGGCAATAGAGGAAGACTGCAGCATGCAGTGTAGGTGTCCCATGCAGGTGTATCTGAAACTGTAGGTAGCACCCTGCCAGCATCCACACCACCTGATCAAGACTGATAGAAGGTATTGGCATGAACAACTATCACACCTACCCTGTCACCCCAGGGGAATATACTATATGGTGGTCTGGGACTATAGACTGACAGAATGCAATGACCTGCCACATCTGGCCTGAACCAACACCTAATGCCCCACAGGCACCTGCCAAAGGCTGGTATCTCACACGTACTGCCAAATAACAACATAACACACTCCACATAAGCCATATGCATGGCCATGTGGACAAACCACAGTAACATGCCCATCATTTCCCACTGCATGAAATGTGGAACAACACTAACACACACCTGTGATGTGGTGATACCCTTAGGGAAAGTATCAGAGAATGTATGCATGATGTATGGAAGAGGTTAGAATAACAGATGGGGTGTGGGAGCATGGGCAGCATGGAATGTGCAGGGTCCAACACCAAGCTGTGTGCATACACTATCCCTGGCTGCAAACACATAAATGGGTGGCTACACACCTGCCTGTACACCACAATAGGGTAAATGTCTTGACCCATGGCACTTGCCTCTGGCTAACCTGTGCAAATCTGTACAGCTGTGAGGCATTGCCACAGCAAGATAAGGCCATACTGCCATGTTGATGGGCGGACACATATGGGATCCTCTGCCAGCACTGTACCAAGGTGCTGAACTGGATACACAAACCCAGCATCAAGTGTCTGCCACTCCCCCTCCAGAATGGCATAACTTACCATGAATATGTAGCTGTCTGCCCACAATACCAGACACAGCTGCAGTCACCCTTATCCCCCAAGTTATCACTGTGAGCAAGAATGTCCACCTGACAGTACATGAGGACAGAAAACATCACTGTGTATAACAGTACACATGTCTGAATATCACTGCTAGCAGCAGTACCATGCAGCTGAAGCAGCACAGACACAGTCAACTACAGTACACACTATCTCCTGCACAGTTTGTCCCCATATTCCCAAATGATCAATGGATACCCTGCAGAAACAGTATGCTACCTGTAGGTTTACAACATAAAGGTCAGCACTGCAGTACTAACTACCTGGAATCGATCCACACATTCAATACAGAAGGGCATACTGGGCATGCTCACACACTTAGAGAAATTAAGACAATGTCAGCCAACAGCATACCGAAAGGTCATACTGTCAGCCAACAACATACTAAAAGGTCATACTGGGCATGCTCACACACTTAAACAAATGAAGGCCATGTCTGCAAACAACAGTGGACCAGACATATATGGCATTTGCAGATGTTAGTGCAGACACTCCTCAGTATGCAGCATTCATGCTTTGCACACACACTAGATAGGAATTCAGGCATATACCCAAGGACAACACACTATGATAAGCCAAAAGTAGACACATACAGATGTGTGGAAGAGAGTGACTGTCACAGGGGCCCATCCATTATGAGGCCTGACCCACCCACCACATAGCCAAATGGCTACAACCACATGAGGTTTGGATGTCACTCACTGTAGACCTTAGCCACTGGTATCTGTCAGCATTACGGACTATGTGGTGCAAGTGCTTGCTGTGCAACATGACTGTACAAGGAAGTAGTCATCTAGCAGCTGTATACACGTACCTGTGGAATATAACCCTGTTTGTGCCCACATGTGGTGTCAGCCTCTAGATGAATGGGTTATGGCCCATGCACACATACTGCCCTCCCCATACCTGTACTATGACAAGCCTGCTGAGGTCATCCACTTTAAAATACACCCTTGTGAAAGATGTAGGCCAGTAACCTCCGTGGTGCTTCCTATAACTGTGTACTGTTATAGTGTGATAAACTAGTTAGGCAGGAGTTCTAATCCCAGACATGGCATCTGTGTGTGTGTGTGTATGTGTGTGTGTGTGTGTGTGTGTGTGTGTGTGTGTGTGTGTGTGTGTGTGTGTGTGTGTGTGTGTGTGTGTGTGTGTGTGTGTGTGTGTGTGTGTGTGTGTGTGTGTGTGTGTGTGTGTGTGTGCGTGTGTGTGTGTCACTGTCTGTGTAGACAGCAATGCTTTTTAGGCTAGTCACACTCACTACAATTCAAATGCCCTACATTATCAAGGCTGTTGAGGTCATACACTGTGAAATACACCTTTTGGAAAAGTATAACCCAATAATCTTTGTGGCGCATCCTATAATGGTGTACTGCTGTAGTCTGATGAACTACTTAGGTAAGAGTTCTAATCCCAGACATGGCATCTGTGTGTGTGTGTGTGTGTGTGTGTGTGTGTGTGTGTGTGTGTGTGTGTGTGTGTGTGTGTGTGTGTCTGTGTAGACAGCAATGCTTTTTAGGCTAGTCACACTCACTACAATTCGAATGCCCTACATTGTCAAGGCTGTTGAGGTCATACACTGTGAAATACACCTTTTGGAAAGGTATAAACCAATAATCTTTGTGGCGCATCCTATAACGGTGTTCTGCTGTAGTCTGAAGAACTACTTAGGTAAGAGTTCTAATCCCAGACATGGCAACTGTGTGTGTCTGTGTGTGTGTGTGTGTGTGTGTGTGTGTGTGTGTGTGTGTGTGTGTGTGTGTGTGTGTGTGTGTGTGTGTGTCTGTGTAGGGAGCAATGTATTTTAGCCTAGCCACATGCACTACAAATGCCCTACTTTGGCAATCCTGCTGATGTCATTCATTGTGAAATACATCTTTGGGGAAGGAGTACTCCAGTAGTCCCCATGGTGCATCCTATAAGACCATTATGCTGTAGTGTGATATAGAACTATGGCAGGGGTTCTATTCCCACACGTCAGTTGTGGATGTTTTATGTGTGTTTCAAAGTTTGTGTAGAAAGCAATGCATTTTAGCCTAGCCACACTCACTACAATTCAAATGCCCTACTTTGGCAATCCTGCTGATGTCTTTCAGTGTAAAATACACCTTTGGGGAATGACTACTCCAGTAATCTCCGTGGCGTGACCTATAACTGTGTAGTGCTGTAGTGTAATAAACTAGTTAGGTAGGAGTTCTAATCCCAGACTTGACAGATGTGTGTGTGTGTGTGTGTGTGTGTGTGTGTGTGTGTGTGTGTGTGTGTGTGTGTGTGTGTGTGCAGATTTCTTATACGGTGGCACAGGGATAACAGATGTGAAATTGCTGAGAGGCTGGAGTGCAAATCCATACCCCTACATGTGGCATTAAGGCCAGATAAACAATATTAGCAACCCTAGTATTACCCAGAAAACACTCTCAACCCATGTCTCATAAATGCACACACACACACACACACTCACACACACACACACACACACACACACACACACACACACACACACACACACACACACACACACTCACTTGCCTAGGCAACAGTCACTATGTTGGTAGCATCCTGCATATTGCTCACTGATAGTAACCATGGTGTGATTGCAGTGGGCTACAGAGGGTATGGCACCCTGTCCATCTGTCCAATAGGCATGTACATGCCGACATTGCACATTCCCCATGATCTCCACTGGACATCTGCAACATCTGTGGCACCATCAAATGTGACCCACAAAGGACATACCATGCCTATAAACATGCCCTGTATGGTCAGATGCCACCGACACCAGGGAATGCTGGTATCATGCTAGCAATGTAGGTGCAGGGTAAACCTGCTGTCTATTACCAGTTCCCATCACATGAGGCCAGGACTGGCACATCTGATGATAATCTGTGTACACAACATGGGCCAGACATTCCAGGTATAGTTCCATGTGTCACTGTACATGCATGTGGGAGGTGTGCACATCCCAGACACCATCCATGTCATGGACATAGTAACACATACATGGCAAGCAATGCACAGCATTGGCCACACATAATAGTCACCCAGGTGACTGGATGGTGAATACAATACCAACGTGTGAGGGCAAATCTAGAAATTACACCCCTCAACCACAATGCAGATCATTGTCATGTGGGCTGATGCCAAGGTACACTCATCACCTAGCCTTATATAGTTGTCTGGCACAGTCGACCACTACACACCCTTGAAGCAATGCACCCATGCATGTCAGTCCTGGCACTGTGTGTGTGTGTGTGTGTGTGTGTGTGTGTGTGTGTGTGTGTGTGTGTGTGTGTGTGTGTGTGTGTGTGTGTGTTGTATAATGCGTATGATCACATTCATACTCACTACAACCCCCATTGGCCTACTGAAGCATGCATTCCAATGTCAGACACACATACCCTTTGCCCATATAACCTCTGTATGACCCATTGTGGTGCATTTGATACCTGCACAGTAATGTGGTGTGGCAATCTCACTAGTGATAAGTTGCATTCCTGGCTCTGCCATGTGTGTCAATGTGTGTGCATCCCTGTGAGAGTGTGGCTGTGTTGATACTGACACCTGTTCATGTGGACAGGCATGTGTACTACACCTACTATATAGCTACCATATCCCTGTTGCAGATGGCACTCACCATCACATATACGTTTTGAAGGCTCCTCAACATGTAACCTATGTGGCGCATCTGATAATTGTATAGAAATGTGATAGCATGACATAGTCATCAGGGGTTTGATACCCTGTGCTGGTAGGTGTGTGACACAAACATGCTTACATTTTACTCTCCTACCCTTCCCTGACTTTACTTTGCCTCTGTCTGCCTGTCTCACTCTCTCTCTGATGGATGTGGAGACCTACACCTGCTTTGCTTAGGCAGCAACATTAATTGATGCTCATGATCAGCTGATGGCCACTGCACGAATTGTAGCCCTCCTCTAGCTGATTCAATGTGGAACAGCTGTGGTAAAATTCCCATTGCCAATTGCATGGAAACACACTCCAATATCTAGGAACAAC
>NC_056732.1:594120021-594212521 GCF_019279795.1 Protopterus annectens
GTATAGGACATTGCATGTACCCTGTTAAGCTCCCCCCATACTGGCTACAAGAGCCTTGCAGTACCAGCACAACAGTGTTTTACAAATGGGGTGTAGGCATGGGATGCCCATTGTGTTCTGGCATGTGTGTGTAATTGTGCATGTCCATATATCTGTAGGGTACAGCATTCTGAGGCCACATACTCCTATTACAATACCCACTGCCACACATTAGTACAGATAGTGTTGCTGCCCATAGGTGAGGCATGACATTGTAATACCCTACTATGCATGTGGCATGTGCATGAGATGCATATCCCTGTAGGACCACTGTTGGGATATACTATGGGTTGTATCGCAGTCACAGCCAATGTGTGATGGTGGGTTTAGCCGAGTGTCATCATGGGTTTCAGGGAGTACAATATCCACTGAGGGATGTGGGTGCTGTGTACACTTTCATTACACCAAGGTACACCCAGCATATGTCCCATGTACCTCGTTAAGGTTACCACTGTCACCATCAACCATACAGGTAACTGTTACCACAATCCAAGCCAGTTATGCATGTGATGTGTGCAGCCTATCTGTAATACATTGGACACACGGTCAGGTTAGTTAGCAGTGATAGGCCCTGATATTTTGGATGTTTGTCTGGCTGTTATGTGTCTGTAAATCTGTATATGATGGTATGTCACACTATGTATTGTCCAAATACATCCATCACATACCCATTAGCATACTGCACATGTCTGGGGATGTTCCGCATGTAATATGTAACCTGGGACACACCTCTCCCTAAATGCTGTGTGGTGTGTGCAATGTAAGCCACACACTTCAGTATCACTACACAGCTTGGTAGGGGTCTAGTCCCAGTGTTGTCAAGTAACAGTGTGCGTGCATGTGGATGGGTCTACATCAGGTTGCAGGGTATACAAGCCTCAGCAGGCCACCCATCCATGTGGCACTGGAAATAACTGGTTTAAAAACCTGTGACATGTGTGCAACTTTACCTCAGATATGTCACAGCCATGGTGTCACCACAGTGACATACCCCATTGTGGAATATGACTGAAGACCATCCTCATGCTGACACATCTACACCTACAACACAAATAGATAACTTTATAGAGACCACATCCAACCAGTCTTACTAACAGCTATAAGGCATCATTGCTGGATGGCTACACTACCTGCCATATATGCATTACACTCTACTCCCTACAACATCTTACACTGCAGTACTGTGGTACACTGTAGTATAGTCACCGTGTGCATCAGAACCATATCAGCCTGTCTCTGCATTGATGGTATGGTTGACAGGGATGTGGCACAGGTATCATCATATGCACAGAGCATCATAGTGCTGACACATGTACACCTACAACACAAATGGATAACATTACAGAGACCACATCCAACCAGTGTTACTAACAGCTATAAGACATCATTGCTGGATGGCTACACTACCTGCCATATATGCACTACACTCTACTCCCTATAACATCTTACACTGCAGTAATGTGATACACTGTAGTACAGTCACTGTGTGCATCAGAACCATATCAGCCTGTCCCTGCATTGATGGTATGGATGACAGGGATGTGGCACAGGTATCATCATATGCACAGAGCATCCTAGTGCTGACACATGCACACCTACAACACAAATGGATAACATTATAGAGACCACATCTAACCAGTGTTACTAACAGCTATAAGGCATCATTGCTGGATGGCTACACTATCTGCCATATATGCATTACACTCTACTCTTTACAACATGTTACACTGCATTACTGTGGTACACTGTAGTACAGTCACCATGTGCATCAGAACCATATCAGCCTGTCCCTGCATTGATGGTATGGATGGCAGGGATGTGGCACAGGTATCATCATATGCACAGGGTGTGATGTTGGTTTGCCTCAGACAGAGGGTGGGCCATACATTTGACACCATGTGTGTGAGTGAGGGGTGTACTGTGGAGAGCTGGGCGAGGTGATGTGGTGTGTGTAGGTATGGAGTTACCCTAGGTGTGTTTGCATAATGTGTGGGTAGGCATGCACACAGTTCTGCCATGTGGCTGCCCTTCACCGGTGTTTATGGACAGCTGCAGACCATACCTGGCAGAGTGTGCAGTTCACTGCCTCTGGCCATGGACACGTGGACTGGGCCTGCCAGTGCTTCCACAGGCACATTCACGTACAGGCCTCAATGTGCTGCTCTCACCTGCTGATGACAATTGTCCGCTGATACCAGGTCCCTCATGGAACTGGCCAGGACCATGTGCACGTGGCCTGCTGTGGTGTGGTGTGGACAGCACCCCCCCCACTGCTGGTGCTGCTAGTGCCACTACAGGAGCCCCTTGGTGTCCTACCACATCCACATTTACTGACAGCTGTTGGTGTTGCTGGCCCACATCCACGCGGGCGTCGCCGCATCCCCACCACACGTTGAAGCATGGACACATCATGGCTGATGAGAGCCATCATCTCATCATGCTGTCTATCCGTAAGCTCGGTATAAGCACGGATGGCACCTGACAAATCACAGAGGTTGTCATTTACAGATGTGAGAGCAGCCCTCTGCACTCTCAGGCCCTGTCTGGTGTAATGTTCCATACGTGCCTGCACCGCCATGACAGTCTGCAACATGCGCCTGCTGGTACCAGCTTTATAGCCTATGCCAGATGCATCATGTCCAGTGGCCCTACCACGAGCACCATGGGACATCCGTTTATGTGGTGCCATACCAGGCATCTGGCTATGCCTGCTGTGACCAGACACAGTAGGCATGGTTACTACACTTCCCTGTGCACTGCAACCAAATGCCAGCTGTTCCTCCACTATGGCCACTGGTGATGGGGTATGTATATGCACTGAAACTGTGTGCAGGGTTTGGGTGGCTAAAAGGGGGATGCCAAATGCTGGCACAGTGTCGGACCCTGACACCAACACCTGTGCCTCAACAGTACTGTCATCATCTTTGGTGTCTGTATGTACACCAACATCAGATTGCATGCAGGAGGGACCCTGACCCACCTAGCAACCCATGGGCAAAAACAATAAATGCACTTTAAAACCTGTACAACATTGCCTAACAGTACACACACACACACACACACACACACACACACACACACACACACACACACACACACACACACGTAATACCAACCTGTCCATGGCTGTACAGACAGTCCCACGTATATGTCCATGTGGTTCCCCATCCTGCATCACACTTGTTAACATACACACATTGATACCACTCCTTAACATATCAGTCCTCTAAATGCCTACACAAGTGGGCACACCACAAGACCTGTTACTACATTACCTGCCTGACCTGTGTGTAGTGGTTTTACATGGCCTTACTGCTGTTATTCAGTATGCACCCTTTGTATGTTCGTACATCATGAGCATGGCCTCTATACGTGTGGGATACTATGTTCTATACATAATATCATGCACTGGTGTGGCATGTGCAAGTCATGCTCAGAAAAGGCCAGATATGCTGCTCATGCAGCCTATCATGTGACAACTGTAATATATGGAAACACTCCCTGGTGTTAACTAGTTCTTCCCCAATGCATCTGTGGTTCTGCATACATGGGTTGTAGGTGACCTCCCTGCTGAATACGGTATTATTTCAGTACCTGTTGTCTACCTTCCCTCTGGATGCCTGTTCTATTCTAAAGACCATATTATACTATCAGCTGTCCTGTGATTACACAGATGACAGGTATACCTGTTGTGTAATGTGGCAGTGTTTAATATTGTAGTCCATGTTGATGTACTACACAGTACCAAAAGGAGTTACAGCTTTATGAACACCCCACAATCTCATATGTGCATACATGGCCACCCACACAAACACACACATGCACACATGCATCCTACATGTATCTGCCTCCCTCCACTTCCCCAGGGTGACACTGTAGACAAACTAACTAACCGCCAGGATGCACACATGCACATACACATACAGGTTAGGTTGCACAATGATAGTACAAACAGTCCTCCCATTACCCATCTGTCAACATGCAGAACATATGGTACAGAACAGCATACAGTTCAG
The DNA here is from genome assembly GCF_019279795.1 of Protopterus annectens. Classification (NCBI taxonomy): domain Eukaryota; kingdom Metazoa; phylum Chordata; order Ceratodontiformes; family Protopteridae; genus Protopterus; species Protopterus annectens. The sequence goes on from NC_056732.1 coordinate 594,124,077, forward strand.
CTATAGTCAATCCATGCTAGCAACAGTATACATGTGAGTGATGCATGTGCTGTGTCACTACATGATGCCCCTTCCTCTGGATACCACTGCACCCATGTACACAGTATTACTGCGCACATGTTCTGCACCCTGCCATGTAGTGTGCACCACAACTCACAGGTGTACAACCCATTGCGGAATGTGTAGTACTGTGTCAGTTATGTCAGCTTTACTGCTCACAGCCCCTATGTTTTTCAGCAACACATACCTGGGATGATATGTGGACATTTGTCATTGGTGAATGCCTGATACCTGATTTACAGCTGTCAACATCAACAGACTATGTATGACCAATCCAATACTCTTACACTGACAACCATCAGAGCATACCATGGTTATGTGGGGTGTACACACCTTTATTGATTTGGCACACACATCCTTGATCTGCCATGGGACCACATCACCGCATATCAACCATGCATATGACATCTTGGCTGAAAGACATAAAGATGGAAACAGGTCTGAGCAACTCATACAGCAAGGTTACCAAAGTTCATAATACACATCTCTGTCATGCCACACCATATCAGCTTCAACAAACTGAACACACAACTCATTAGGTATGGCTACAGCTGACCTAGCAGTGGGACAGATATTGTATTGTACCACATTTTCTGCTATGTGGTTGTAGCCATGTCCCCTGTGTGGACACTATCATTGCTGGCCTGTTAGAGACTATTAACCTGCATGCCATTGTCAGGGCCACTATGGTTCCATATATGCCAGTGGTATGGCTGCTTTGAGATTGCTGCACATCTGACATTTTGTGTTATTGGGGATATCTATGCATGCTGTTGGACATGTTCTGGGATTGTGTAGACTATTACTATCAACATATGTTCTATAACAGTGACACAATGACATGTATATGTTCTACTGATCAGCAGAACCACCTCTCCAAACCCATCTGCCCATGATAACTGGCCACACCACACGTGTGTACCAACCTGGGGCCTCCTCATGTGCTGGTCCAGCAATACCATCAGGTGATACCAACCCAGGAGATGTTGTCCCCCCCCCCCCGAGGGGCACACACAGACATGTTCCTGTCACCTGAGGTCAAGTCTAGGATCTGTTCCATACCTGGCTCGACAGACACATGTGGGATGTGCTACATCAGTCTGAGGCACCCAGTACACATTCACAGGGACGACATGCTCCTCCTGCTCAGCCTCCATGCCAGGCACCTTCAGGACGTTGACTGCTGTTGTGAGTAGCAGTGGGTGGGAGGCTTGGTCCCATTGTGCCCACATTGGGGCCCATAGGGTGTCCACATCACAGACCACATACACCATCCAGGGTGTTTACCTTTCAAATGTGTCACATACCACCCCTGTAGACTGTCCTCTATATCTACCAACCCTGACCACCTCCACAAGTATACCTGCCATTCTTCCCCATATTCCCATTGCATACTTCACAGATGTGAGCAATGTGGTCCCAACAAGGGACTAACATGTGACATACCTGTCCATGTTGCACACACTGCCAGCTGTAGTTATTTGTGTGTATTGCTATGTGTGCTGGTGCCTCATGCATAGCACGCATCAATGTGGTAGTAATATAGGGGACATGTTTTTACATACATATATGTTTGTATGTGTGTTTCTATATATGTAGACATGCGCATATAGGTATATATCTATATATGTGTAGATATATGTGATGCATATATGTGCACATATATATGTCTACACATGGGTATCTGTATATTTGTGGACATACATGCTGATATATATATATATATATATATATATATATATATATATATATATATATATCTTTATATATTATATATGTGATATATGTACACATATGCATACCTATATGTGGGGTACATTCAGACATCAGCTCCACAATCTCACAACACCTTCCTGCACAGCCGCACCGTTCTGACTTGCTACAACACAGACAGGTGTCACATATGGATATGGCCTGAGGGTTATATGTAGGACCCAATTGCAGGTAACCCTATTACACACATATGGCATTCATTCCTGCATGCTACATTACAGATTAACCTGAGTATCCTGCCAGTGGTGGAACATGGGTCCCATGTGTCCTTTATAATGGCATTACATCCACCACCAACTACTGGCCACGTAATATGCATACTTCCCATTACACAACACACACTATGATGGCCTACATCTTGTCATTCAGTGCTGACCTGCACAGTTGATGGCTATGGCCACCTACCCACAGGGACAGACACTATTGTCCATAGCAGTTGTTCAGTTGAACATCATCACAACAACACCTGATGGCACATAGAAATCATTCTTCAACAGCTATCCCATTATTATGGACCAGGTACTACATTCTATTTTACATGTATATATACTTCACATACCTGTTTTGGGAATGATGTCTTGATGAATGATTGATGAATATATGCCTTTGCCTTGGGCTTTTTGTTTTTGAAGTTTATTTTTTCTTTTTCTTTCTTTCTTTCTTTCTTTCTTTCTTTCTTTCTTTCTTTCTTTCTTTCTTTCTTTCTTTCTTTCCTTCTCTCTTTTTTTCTCTCTTGGTCTCTCTCCAGTAAATGGATTGAGCTGCTTTGGATATGCAGCATGTCTTTAGTAGGTGATGCACATGATCAGGTGATGGCCTCTGCACCAATCAGTGTCCCCCACTTGCTAAATGCATGCAGCTTGCTGTGTAGTACTTCTAATTACCACTGTCATGGCAACCACCTATTATAAATCCCTACATCATGTGAGCATGGTTCCTTTACCTTTCCTGTGTGATGGACATCTTTCCTGTGTGTGGGCATCAGTGTTACAGACAGCAGGTAGCAATACCTCTTACAAGAGAACCTGCACATATTTGTAGGAGGTTCCAGAACTACAGACAGAGTGTGAGTAGAATTGTGTTATGCTTTGTACAGTACTGGTGTTACAGGGTTTGTGTGTACATACTAGTTTACCTTGGAATGCAGTCTGTCTGCATAGCTTTCCACTGTGGGCTTATCCTCTTGATGGCCAGAGGTGTGCCTATCATGTTTTATCTGTCCACTACACAGGTCCTGTGTCAGATATTTCACTGACAGTGTATGTGTTGAGTGCTATCAGTACATGGCTACATCCATTTATGTTTCTAACCTCAATTCCCTGACTAAGGGTATGTTGCAGACCATCTTGTAACACCAGTGACTTGCTTAGTGTATGGCAACAGTTTCCCACATATATGCCAGTGTTCCAGCCTCTGTTCTCCACCTACATACCAACCTTTGCACGTATGACATGCTGTCAGGGGCTGTTCTTTAGTGGGCTGTGAGTATATCATGATGGCATTCCTGCCATCACTTCACTGTTGTTGTATCCCACACACATACGATGGGGCCGGGGCCATATATGTGTGGGCTTCACCTGCAGAATACGTGTGTACCCTTATGCACTCCAGAGGCCAGTGTATGTAACAGAGGTATATGGCCCTGTATTATTGAGCCTAGAGGGAGGGATGCACCATAAATAACCTAGGCTGTTACAACATGTAGGGGTATCAGGGGTGAGCTGCCTTAAGGTATCTGGATGTACATTACTATACAATTCACCTATATTTAAATTAATTACATACATTGGGTTAATGCAGGCCTACTACCTCCTGCCATACAAACTGTTCTGTTTGTCAGTATGCTTGTGATTGTGTCAGTTATGCCTTGTTATGTAACAGTTGCATCCCATTGTGTCAGCTGAGGACTTTACCACCTAGTGATAGTGTACAGGGTGTAGATAGAGGCTGCTGAACTATACACCTGCATTACTTACTGTTGATTGTTTGGTATCCTGTGGCCCAGTCTGTCTTTACTATTGTACTATATGAAGGGCTCGGCCTGGACAGCAACATCTGTAAACCTTTCCAGACTACTGTATTAATATAACTGTTTCACAGTTGCATTACTCGGTTTATATGGATGTCAGTGTCTGAATAGCTATATGACATGGCATATACAACTGTAATAGTACACAAATAAAGGTTTTCCATTTATACAAACCTGTGTGTGGTGTTATATCCTATGACCTCTGTGGGTATATGTTGCAAGCAATGATTGTGATTTGTATGGGTGGCTCATACAGTGTCCAGTTGTTAAGGTGTTAACTGTAGGCATAGTGGCTGTTCTATATTATGTGCAGCTTCTACATATATATCTTACTGTACATATCTCTGCATGCATATGTGTAGTCACATATATATTTATTTATATATATATATATATATATGTATATATATATATATATATATATATATATATATTATTTTATTTTATTGTACATTTGTTTTCCGGGCTAGTCTAGCTGGATATATGTCCATTTTCAGTAGAGGCCCGGGGAGGAAAGCTCCACACATTTCAAATAAAGTTCACATCTACAGAAGTACATATTTAGAATGCAAATACATTCACCATAAAGAAAACAGAAATTTTAAGTCGCCACAAATTTATAAAGTATATATAAAAAAAAAACTACAACATATTTGGCTAGACTTAGTACAATTACTAATGAAGTTACAATTAAATGTTGAGAAAGAATAACAGCTAAAAAAAAGTATAGTATAAATGTAGATAAGAAAGGAAGATAAAAGGAAAGTAAAACGGAGAAGCAGTTGAGTAATACATCTAGTAGTAATATGTGTCACTTTTTTGAGAATACAGTAATAAGTAAGACTATGAATGAGAGGAAGAATAGTAGTTGTTAAAATGAAATTATTTCAGAGATGAGAAGGTAAGGTTGAATCAAGTAATAAGAGTAAGTCGATCAGTCAGGTTTAGCACAGGGGCACATCCAATGTGGTTTCAGAAAGAGCTTAATGTTTATTTTTAAACAGAGTGATAGAGGGAAGTGTGGAAAGTTCAGAGCGAAGTAGGTTCCAGGTTTTTCCAACAGTATTAGAGAAGAGAGAGTCACCAGCTCTATTGTTTGATTTATTGATATATACTAGAAGTTTTTGTGAAGATCTTAAGGACCTCAGGTTATAATAGGGGTGAATAAGGTTAGATAGAATGGCTGTTTTGGCAGGTTGATAAAGTATTTTATGGGCGATGGCCAGTTGATTAAATTTCAGCTGCTACTGTAATTCAAGCCACCCTAGATGATTTAGATTAATACAGTGGTGTGTTCTGAATGGGTTACATGTGGCAAACCTAGCTATGCTATTGTAGGAGTTTTCTAGTTTCTTAAGGTTATTTTTTGACAGATTAGTAAATATGGGTGAGGCATAAAAAAGGGTAGAGATTAGATGGGTGTGGGCAATAGTTATTCTAGTTGCAGGAGTGAGGAAGGGTTTGATCCTATAAAGAGAGCCTATTTTTTTACTAGTAGTTTTCAAAATGTTGTTGATATGGGCGTCAAAGTTAAGGTTGTTGTCTATGGTGATACCTAGTAGTTTGGTAGTTAGATCTTGGGATATGAGTGTACCATCATAGGATGATGCAGTGAAGTCTATTGGGGGAGATTTACTGGTAGGTGTAAAAAGGAGAAGTTTAGTTTTTTTAGGGTTTAATAGGTGACGGTGTTTTGTAAACCATAGTTCTACAGAGTTAAATACATCTTGAGAAAGGGAGTGAAGTTCTGATACAGATGTGGCTGAGCATGAGTGTGGAGTCATCAGCGTATTGCATACATGTTGCTTGGGGAACTACTTGGTGAAGGTCATTGATTAATATAGAAAACAGGAGAGGTCCCAGTATGGACACTTGACACCAATATTAACAGGTAGATGAGTAGAAAGAATGGTGTTCCAGTCCACAGCTAGATGTCTGTTATTTAAGTAGGACTGGAACCATTTTATAGTTAGTGGGTCAAGAGAAAGAGATTTGAGAATGTTTATGAGAATAGTGTGATTTCCCATGTTGAAAGCCTTGGACAGGTCAATGAAAAGTGCAGAGAAAAACATGTTAAGGTTACGGTTTTTGTTGATGGTATCAATAAAGGAAAGGGGTATATATATATAAATATGTTTGTATGTATAGCTGTATCTGCATATATGTGTCTGTGTATATGTATCCTAGGGATGTTGATAGCTTCCACATTGTACATTTCCTATGGGAGCCAGACTGTACTGCATGATATGTTACCAATACCAGCCTGACATTATACAAGTGGGATGTAGTACTGTTATTATCTTGTGCCCATGTCATGTCAGGTCCTGGTTATGGGATCTGCAACACTTGGTAGTGCATTGTAGGGTGGACGTGTTTGGCTGTGGGGGGGGGGGTTATACCTATTCATACAAGACGTATATTGTTTGAGGACTCTCAACCCCATTAATGGTGTATGTGGACATATGTTTTAGTTATTTTCCCATTGTTATCTACAGATGTATGTCTGTATATACATACATATATATATATATATATATATATATATATATATATATATATATATATATATATATATATATATATATATGCTTACATAAATATAACTATGTCCTTATATACCTACATTGAGATATATATATATATATATATATATATATATATATATATATATATATATATATATATATATCTGCTTACATATAGATGTAGGCATATATATCTATAGATGTAGGCATTTGCATGTATATATGTTTGTATATATTTATATGTATATATATATATATATATATATATATATATATATATATATATATATATATATATATATGTTGTATCTGTTTAGATATTAATATATTTATACACACACATACATCTACATGTTGGAATATATTCTCTGTACTGTTGAATGACTGGGATGGATGATATGCTTGTGAATACATAAGAGCTATGTATATCTGACATGGCTTGGTGGTAAATCACTTTGTCTATGGTGTGCAGCGTCCTGGGTCGAGCCTTGCAGAGGCTGGGCAGAACAAGGGCCATTGGATACAAAGTGATTAAGGCAGTTGTAAGTGGGTTTGCACAAAAGTAAGCACTGGTAAGTTCCAGTTGCAGTTTCTTATACTGAGTTAGCTTCTAAATTGCTTAACCAGTGTAGGCATTGCTTACCTCAGTGTAAACAGGCTTAAACTCGCTTACTGCTGCTTAAAAGTTTTTACCCCACACTAATTTCTTTAAAAGAAAAGAAAAAGGGGTTGATAGGAAAGTGGTGAAAAAAGGAGCCCAAAGATAAAAGACAGTAGGGAAACTAGCCAGGGATGTGCAGGAAAGGTGTCGGGAAGGTAACTAGCTGCCATATCTTTTACAGCAACAGCTGTGCATATACACGGAATTTGGAGGTTGATTTGGACACTCAAACCCGTTTGAGGGGGTGAGGACAACAATAATAAGTTGTCATGCAAATTAGACCGGATTACATGTGTCCAGTGGACGTGTGTGTGAAATGGACAGCTATGTATAAGGCGTGATTTTTTTGTGGGAACAGATTGCCCTTTTTTTTCAGGTGAGAGTGGAAAATTGGGGAGGGGTAGTAGGTACATTTGGGGAGGTAGGATGTGTAGGTTAATAGACAAGACAAACAAGATGCATACAGGGTGGTATATGACACATGTGGGGGTAAACACCTTGATGAAGAGGAGTGTTGAGAAATTGGAAGCCCATGAGCTCCCTAGTGGAAACAGTGGGACTGAGGTCCCAACCAATGTTAAGTCACCACTGCACCTTCACAGCCCCAATAGTGGCTGTACTGGGGGCTGTCCCAGAGCCAGACTGATGTTCTATTTGTGACACTTGGCCCTCTAGCTGGTGTAGAATATCACCAAGCTGCTGGTTTGTCTCTCTACGCACCATGACCTCGACCTGGTGACGGGTGATAGATGCCTGTCTGTGCCTGCTCCCATGGGGGGTGACCCCATCCCCTGAGGCAGTTCCACCTGAAGTTGGTGCAGGACCAATGGACAGGGAGATCCAGCATTGGGCCCCAGACATGCTGGTACCCGGTGCCATGGCCAGCTGAGGTGGGACAGGTGGGTGTGCTGGGACTGGCCTTCCCATGTGTGCTATAGTGTTTAGATGTCATCATCATATGTGGGTTAGTAATAGTCAACACATTCCAGGGTTAGGTATAACAGCATGCATAGATATTCCCATTAACCCAGACACCAGATACGGAACAGTTGCATAGCAAACAGAACATATGCATATATGGGACCACAGTCGTAATAAGAACAGCATGCAGGTATATTGATGGCACCATGCCACCAATTTTGGAATAATTCAATATAGCACATGCATGAGAACAATTAAAATACTTATCAAATGATTGGGCATTATCAGAACATAGGAGTTATTACATACCAGTTGGGGTGGGTATGTTGATTATTGTTGGAGATATGGTGGGGAGGGAGAAAGAGGTCAATTAACAGCTAGTATATTCCTGTATCCACATTACGTTCCTAATCAGTGCTGTTATCTGTACCTTACAAGTTCTTACTACACTACCCTATAGCCTTAGTTTGGACAGTGAAATGGCTGTCATCATCGGTACACATGAACTGTTTTTTTCTGCAGTATACACCTCTTACCTGGTATACCTGTAGAGGGAATGTTTGTTAACACTAACTGTTTCTACACATACTCCCAGATTCTGGGTTGACACTGTGCACATAGCTGTCCAACTCTTCCTGCACAGACTCTGACCATGTGTTGACCACATGCTGGTGTGCCGGGACATATCTAGAATATTGCCCTTTTTCACCTTTAGTGACCTGACACACACAAATACATGCTTTCCTACACAGTTATATTATGTAGCACAGTGTGAGTGACAGTGATCAGTGATACTTTATTATTCAGAGAAACCGCAACACTCATAATTCCCTACAATACCAGAGTGAACGGTACCAGTACAGGTTATAATGGTCTTTATTTCTCAGCACAGTGTTCATATACGACGTATCTGTGGGAGCAAGGTTTGTTAGCACTACCTGACTGCTGCCACAAAAACTTCCAGATTACACATTAGTATTATGCACATATATCTCACTCTTTTAATGTACACACTCTGGTCACAGCTTGACAACATGGGGGTGTAGATAGGACATACCTGAAATATTGCTCTCCTAACAGTTTTGGGGGTTGCTACAGTGACAGGTTTGTTGTCATAGATGTTTGACAATCACTTGTATTCCCTGTTTGCTGGCTAAATATCTGGGATCATCCCACAGACTTACCAGGGGGACAGGGGGCAGGCAGCAGATATGGGCCCATATCCTGAACATTCTGGCCTCATCTGTACAGTTGTGGGATATTTTTCTGTATGCAGCCTACATCCACTCCCAGGATTCAGACCATGGCTGTGTCTGCTACAACTTAAACACTGTCCATCACAGTTGTGTCTGCTATATAGGTATTGCTGTATATCTCCTATCTGCTTTCTGTCTTAGTAATCCCCTGTGCTTTTGCATTCTGACCTTGTATTACAACACTTTTATACAGATCTCCTAGACAATAATATTTTGTAGGACAGTGTGGGTGACAGTGATGTGTAATACCTCATTATTCAGAGCAACTGCATCAGTCGTAATACCATACAATACCATTGTAAACAGTACCAGTACAGGGTATCATTCTTGTATTTCTGGGCAGTGTTGGTATCTGGCAGACCTGTGGGAGAAATGTTTGTTAGCACTACCTGAATGATCCCACACACAGTACCAGATTTCACATTACTATTATGCACATACATCTCACTCTGTTACTATACACACTCTGGCCATAGCTTGACAAGTTGGGGTGTGAATGGGACATACGTGGCTTCTTGGTCTCATAAGGTTTTGGAGAGTTGCTAGTGTGCCAGCTTTGTTATCGTAGATGTGTATCGATCAGTTGTATGTCCTGTTTGCTGCCTATATGTCTGGGGTCATCCCACTGTTTCCCATGGGGACAGGTTAATAGGCAACATATATGGGCCACTTTACTGGACATTCTGGACATATCTGTACAGTTGTGGGGTAGGATTCTGTATGCAGACTACTACCACCACTGGCAGGATTCGAACCATGGCTGTGTGTACTAAACAAAACAACAGTTCACATCTCAGTTGCATGTGATATTGGATTTTGTTGTCTGCATTTTTCCTGTTTTCTATCTATGTGTCTCTCAGTTGTGCTAAATGGTCTCTGGGGATTACACCAGTCATATACAGGCATTCCTACACATTCAATTTGTGGTGCACGGTGTGGGTAAGAGTGCTTAATACAACAGTAATATTACATGATTGCAAATCTACATTACCATACGATACCAGAGTATACACATGCAGTCCAGCTGTTAGACCTTTATTGTCAGGCTGTTATGCTTTTATTTATATACATACTATATTAGACTCTTCCTGCCATATTCTCTAGTGTATGCAGTACTTGCACAATACAGGTTTTATATAGGCAACTGACTTACTACTACTTTTAGTTTTATTTCCTATGACAGTAAATGCATGAGAATTATTGATCTGCCTCACGTTGCAACCTTGCCAGGCAACTGATATGGGACTCCTGGATCATGGCGCACTCTATTGCAGCTGTGGGGGACATAAGATGAATATTTAGCCATACCTATCCATGATATACCTGACAGTTATTACATACATAATGGGGTGATACTTAACACACCTGGAACATCCCCTGCCGCTATAGCCTCTTGGATCCACTGGTCCAAGAGGTCCCCGTTACGCCGCTTCAGGTCGGCATACTGATGCCTAACTTGATCAACATTTCGGGGTATGCCAGTGTCACTGGTGAGGTCAAGGGCGAGACAGTCCCAGGCCTCTTCCTTATATTGGGAGCCCTGGTACTAGCCCTGCAGCAGTCTCTGATCATGGTCTTTGATAAGGAGTCCTGCCATGACTCTGAACTACTGGATGCACCAGTGCTGCACCTGAAAGCGCACACCTTATCTCGTTACTGGCATTGTGCCTAAAAGGGGAAGATACAACCAGTTATGAGATGTATTCCCGCCTCTTGTATTTAAGTAGAGCCAATGTCCCACACTTTTCCATGATTGGCCTGTTTTGAAAAGCTAGGCTATGTGCAAACCTGCTTACCTAGGGTTGGTATTGTTTAAAGGGGTATAATACTGGGCACATTGAGTTAGCTGGCCTACACATTGCTTATACCTCCTAAGCTGGCCTGTGCAATGCTTAGCATTGCTTACATTAGACTTTGCATTATGATTCCTTTTTGGCATTGACTTCTTATTCATTACATCTTATATATCTGCCTGATATCCATGATTAATGTGCACGTACACTGTATGGAGTCCTTGTGTTTTATTGGGGACTTCAACACTCTATTACAATTACACCTGACTTCTGGGCTTACTGCTTTACTCCAGTTCACATATTTATGTTATGTAGTGGGTTAAGGCACATATGTCTGTATACTGATTCCTTTCACAGGTTCAGTTTGGTTTTACTATGGTGAAGACTTGTTTGCTGATGCCTCCTTCTTCTGTACTTCTGTGATGGCTTGGTGGTTAACTACTGTGACTGTGGTACATTGGGTCCTGGGTTTGAGACCTGCATGGCTGTTTGTTTTGTTGATGGGCAGAACAAACGCCATTGGAGACAGAATGATTAAGGCACGTTTGAGCATTTGTAAGTGGGTTTGCATGGGTTGGCGTGAAGGTAAGCAATGCTAACCTCCGGTTACATATGCTTACAGAGAGTTAGCTTCAGAATTGCTTAACCTATGTGCGCATTGCTTATCCCCACAGAAATGGGCTTAAGCTCGCTTACTTGTGCTTAAACATGCTTACTACTGCTTATTGGTGCTTAAACCTGCTTACTAGTGCTTTATTTATTATGACACTGACATTTCACGTGCATTTACTGCAGTACTCCAGTTCATAAACATATGTTATTTAGTGGGTTATGCAACAAAAATATTAGTCATAATGTGCTTTGCCATGGAAAATGGAATGTGCTTCAGTGGGACACGAACTAGGAATGCCTGCTCGTAAGGCGAATGTTGAGCCCACTGCATTATTGATATGCTGCTTTATTTGCATATATATTCCTTGTTATCCTCTTCAGCCATTTAAGCTGCATTAACCGTAGCTTAGCGATGGGCACACCCGTGCACCTATGGTAAGCTTTAATCGGATTTAAAAAAAAAAAAAAACATGGGTTTGTTCATTTTATTTCTGTATACTTTTGCTGTTCTACACGAGGGGGACTGTTGTGGGGATATGCAAACACGTATGAGCGGTATCGCTCATTTCTTACCCCTTTCTGCTATTCTTCATTGTGGGGGTATGTATATTCTGAGATGTCTGCTCTCAGGCACACCCCCTGCACTCTTAAATGCTCTGTGTAAGATTAGGAGATCAGCAGCGTGCCTCATTACTATGCATGGCGTGCTGCCGTCCTGCTCCTAAACGGCCATCTCTGTGCAGGACTAAGCTAGTCCTGCATGAAGGAATAGTAAATCCAGGGGAGTGACTGCCATTTGCTAAACAAAACAGTTAGTTGCACATTGAAAACAGACTTAGCATGAACAACAGTAAACTTCTCTTCCCTTTAACTCAGAATTCCATGAAAATGCACTGAACTCAAAATTCCTTGAAAATGTACTGAAACTCAAAACTCACATTTCCATCAGGAGTCTGGTAGTTGGTCTAGAGGATTCAGGCTCTTGTCTCCACTAAAGCTCACAATTCCTTCAGCAGTGTTGTAGTTGGTGTCAAGGATTCAGGCTCTTGTCTCCACTGAAATCACAATTCCTTCAGCTGTCTGGTAGTTGGTGTAGAGGATTCAGGCTCTTGTCTCCTCTAACCAAGTTACAAGTTAAAGTCTGATCAAGTTACTTGACTAACCCGCCACCCCCCCCATAACTAGGGCATTACATACCATATCTCCATGCTGCTCAACCTCTTAGCCCAAAAAATCTGGACAAAGCCTAAAATAATGGAGGACAGAGGCCCAAAAATAGGGACAGATTTTAAATATTGTCTTTATTGACTTAGAAAGTTGTGAGAATAACAGTGTTTGTCTTAGCATGCATTTTATGATGGAATGAAGTCTGAAATTTAAATTTATGACATTATTTAATTATTTCAATCCCTAGTAATTTGTCAGAAAACCACATATTTTATGAGGAATAGGCCAATATATGAGGCAAAAAACTGGACGTTCTGTGAAAATCTGGAAATTTGAGAGGTATGCATATCTCTCAACCTCTTATTACAAGAAATCTGGACAAAGCCTAACGTAATGGAAATAAAATGGCCCAAGGAAATATTGACATACTTTAAATATTACTCTTTTTAACTTATAAGGTTGCTAGAATAACAGCATTTGTCTTAGCATGCATTTTCTGAAGGATATGAAGTCTGAAATTCATATACATGCCATTATTCAGTGACTTCAGTCCTCTCTGATTTGCCAGAAAACCACAAATTTTATGAGCAGCAGACCAAGGCTATGAGGATAAATGTGGACAGTTGACAGGTATGTTAAACACACACACACACACACACACACACACACACACACACACACACACACACACACACACACACTTGCAAGCACACGCACACACCTCCCTAATACAGCAACCCCCCCCACACACACACAACTTCTGTCATACAGCAACACACATGCACACACACACACACACACACACACACACACCCACACACCCACAATTTGACTGTCATACAGAAATTAATGGAATGCCTAGTTTAAATTACAAAATCACACACACACACACACACACACACACACACACACACACACACACACACACACACACACACACACACACACACACACACACACACACACACACACACACACACACACACACACACACACACACACTTTCTCTCTCATACAGAAATGAGGGAATGGCTAGTTTAAATTCTACACATACACTCACATACACACATACATACATACATACTTACTTTGTCTCTCAATGGAGCGACTAGTTTAAATTGTACCCTCATTGGGGTGCGTGGGTGCAACTCAAGGAGAAGATGCCACTACTGTAGTATTAAGAAGTATTTTTTTTATATGTCATTAATTAACTAAAATGTCAATGCTGAAGCCTCCTGGCTAGTGAGACCCCCTGCCATGGGGCCTTAGGTGACTACTATGTTGCCTAGTGCTGGATCCATCTCTGGTACTGATACATGTTATACTTGTTAACAATTCCTTCATTACCCACACTGATCAAGTGCATCCCTAGGAAATGTTATTGAACATCTATATATTTTCTATATGATTTACTTACTGTTGCTGTCAGGTTTACTCTCTGATATATGTCTGAAGCTTTTCTCCCAGGGCCTCTGCTGAAAAGTGGCTACATTTTTTCATGGCACAGTCAGACTTCCCAGATAAACAAAGATAGATAGATAGATAGATAGCTAGATAGATAGATAGATAGATAGATAGATAGATAGATAGATAGATAGATAGATAAGATACCATTGTTGAATATTCCTTCATGGTGTTTAAGAAACAAGCCACTAAATGAATTAAAGTCAGAGAGGTTTTTTTTCCTGAACTGACCATAATATTTAGGGAAGGTTGGTACTCTCTTTTCTATGAAGCTGTTTATGTGTTGGTAAAATTTAATGTTAATGTGGCATCCCTGTTTGTTCATAGGATCATAGGAGGTTACTAGGCTCTTGGCCCTGATGGCCTTATAAGCCTAGCCAAGAGTTTAGCCCATGTTTAGACAAGTCAACACACAAAGCCCCTGCTCAGCATGGACACTGGTGGAATCCCAGGGGTGTATTTTCTGTTTCCCATTCAGTTATCCAGGTTGTACTTAAAACTGGATAATGAGGTACTCTGTTTGACATGGAAAGGGAGTCTATTTCACAGATGGGGGAGTCTCTGGGACAAACCAAGTTCTATGCAGGTGGGGGATGCACGGCCCAAACCAAATATCCAGAAAAAAAGACAGGCCAGCAGAAAAAGCAGGAATGATGCAGAGTCAAAAATATAATATATAAAGGTTTATTTGTAAACCCAAATAACCACAGACCGGTTTCGGTAGAATATGCCTTCCTCAGTGTGTTACAGATGAATAAACAGAGGATGAAAAATACATATGCATATATATAGTATGAATTGACCAATGAGCATAAAAACTGCCCTGTCATTCATTAATATTCATGAATACGAGTAGGGACACCAAAAACAGTGCAATTCAAAATGAATGATACTAGTAATGATAATTTCAAAAAATAAGTGCAAAACAGTATACATATTTAGATAGACCAGTTATGCTAAAATATGTATGGAACATATTAATAACATGAGAATATATTATAACAAGACAATATATTATAAATATAGCAAATAATGGAATGAATTTGATAACCACCCTGATGTAGTCAAAGCAAAGTGCACAGAAATGTGCAGAGTGCAAAATACAAGGGAAATATTCAATATCCTGCTGTACTAGGTTAGCAAAAAATCTGATAAACATATATCATCATGATAAAAAACAACATTATAAAAATATATGTATTATGGCACCAATTGGTATATGAAGTAAGAAACATACACTGAAGTGAATGAAGTAAGAAACATACACTGGCTGACCAGAAGTAAAGTGATACCTGAGTAACGATGTTCATAGGTATATATAGTCATGATAAGTCGGCATATGAATGTTGGTATGTTCACATGATAAGATATGTAGTGGACAACTGTGACATAAGAAAAGTTATGGAAATCAAGGTTAAAAATGATCATTGAGTCCTGGACTGAAAATAGCTCCCAAAGTAATGATCCAATATTTCTCCTTCTGATTCAGAATGCCATGCCAGCCCTGTTTATTGCTACGATCACCCACAATTTGATCAATAATCATAAACGTAAATAGTGCTTGTGGATGTTGGAGGAGGTGTTGGTACATAGCATTGGTGGTCCTTTTGTTTTTGATGTCACTGCGATGTTCATTAATCCTGCTTCTAAGTTGTCTGGAGGTTTGACCCACATAGAAGGCCCCACAGTGACAGGTAGCTAAATATATAACCCAGTCACTACTGCAATTGCCAAATACCTTGCATTCAAAAACCTTGCTGGTGTTCCTGCTGGAGAACTGTTTGGATTTGGTAATCTGTTGACATGATCCACAATGACCACATGGGTGTGTGCCCAAGAGTTCGTGTCCCGTGAGGGTTAACTGTTTGTGAATAGCCCCACCACTGCCTGTATGTTTGTAGTGAGAGAGGTGTGATCCTAACGTTTTACCCCTTTTGTATGAAAACTTGCATTCCTCGCCTAGAAGGGATCTGAGCTGGTCATTGGCGAGCAGAATATTCCAATGTCTTTTGATAGTATCTCGGATGACATTATAATTCCTACCATAGGTAGTGATAAACCTAATGGTAGGTTGTGCAGTGTCAGTAGGTGGATTCTTGTAATCCAATAATTCCATTCTCTCCGTGTTCTTGGCTCGATTTCTCACCAGATTGATGTCAACATAACGATATCCCCTGTTCATAAATCTGTGGCAGAGATCTGTACTGGCCATATGATGATCCTCCTGATTGGAGCAAAGACGTTTCATATGCATAAACTGTGATACAGGGATGTTTCTGATGGTGTGGCATGGGTGCATGCTAGAAGCGTGTAAGATAGTGTTATATTGGGGATATTTACGAAAGACCTTCGTGGACACCGTATTGTCCAGGTTTCTGTAGACAGTCACATCCAGAAAGTTGATGGTTTGTTTGTCATAGGTAAGAGAAAATTCCAATCCCCAGATGTTACCATTAAGATATTCCACAAATTCATGTAGATATGCCACATCCGCATGCCACACCATCCAGCAATTGTCCAAGTATCGACGCCAAATATCCATTTCCACCAGGTATAGATTGTGGGACATATCATAGATCATGCACTCTTCAAAATACGCCATGAATAAATCCGCATATATGGGAGCAAAAGATGCTCCCATGGCAGTACCCTGAAGCTGCCAGTAGCATTCCCCTTGGAAATAAAAGACGTTCTTGTCGAGTACATGTTCAGATAAGCAAATCAACAGTGTGTTGAATCCTGATGTATACAAGTTGGCCCTGTCCAACCAGTATTGTATTGATTGTAATCCAGCCCAGTGTGGAATGCTGGTGTACAGTGCTTTGACGTCTAGTGTGCACATGAGACAGTCGGGTTCCAACTGTATGTTCTGAATGATCTTGAGAAACTGAGTGGTGTCTTGTAATCTGGCCCTGACCAAACCCAAGAGTGGTTTAAGGTGTTGTGTTAGAAATGCTGAGAGGGGCTCAGTTAAAGATCCTATCCCTGACACAATAGGTCTTCCTGGGGGCTTAGTTAATGATTTGTGAATCTTGGGTAATAAAAAAGAATTTGTTTGCGTGGTTCAACAACTTTAAGATGGGACACACATTTTTGACTAATGATTCCCTCCTCACATGCCAAATTCAAGAATAAATCAATTTGACATTTGAAATTGGGAGTGGGATCAAAAGACATTTTCATGCAACATGTTTTATCAGACAATTGTCGGAGACCCTCCAGTATATAAGCATCCAGATCTTGAACAACTACTGTGCCTCCCTTGTCCGCTGGTAATACTGCAATTGTTTTGTTATTGCGGAGTTGTTCCAGGGCCAGATTCTCATTTTGATTGAGATTATTCACCATCATGGTGTGTCCATAATTCTGAAAATGAAGATCCCTAAGGACAGATTGCATAAATATTGATTTTTTTCTGGAGTCTCTGGGACACAAATTTGTCCCGCCCACAAGTCCTATTGATGTCACAGGCCAGGTTGAGGTTGTGTGTGCGGGTTACTTGAGTGGAGCTTAACTTGTGGATATGCAGCAGTCCTATCAAGCCGGGTTCTGAGATTGCTTTGTATGCCAGATAGGGGTCACTTCTGAGAAGTCTGTATGAAATTGAGCAGAGGGACAGGGCTTTTAGCCTATCTGTGTAGGGTAGATATTTGAGGCCCTGGATTCTCATGGTGAGGAACCTCTGTGGTCTCTCCAGCTGCTGCATGTACTTTGTGAGGTACATGCCGAAGGAGGCGTTGTACTTAATAATTGGTCTTATAAGGGAAGAATACAGGGATGTTATGAACTCCTTGTTCCTGGATGAGATACCCTTACTTATGTGGTGGGCCATGTAGAAAGTTTTCCATACAACAAAAGCAACATGATGGTCAAAAGTCAGGTTGCTATCAACCTGGGTGCCCAAATCCCTCATGATTGATTGCGTGCTTAGGTACATTGTTTTTAATGTGATAATATGTGGAGACATCACTCTCCCTAAAGGGGATGATGATGCATTCTTTGGCATTCAGCTTGAGGCCATGTTTCTGCCACCAGTCATTTGTTTAGGTGATACCCTCTTGAATGACATCCACATCACTTGGGGAATTGATGACAGTGCCCAGCTTGCAGTCATCTGCAAACTTGGTTAGCCATAACCCACTGGTTTTGGCCTGCACCTTGGAAAAGTATATCCCAAATAACAGAGGCCCCAAGACCAATCCCTGGGGTATGCTGCTCATTATGAGTCTACTGCTTGAGGTAGCTTCCCCTATTTTGATTAGGTGGATTCCATCAGTGAGCCATTTTGCTACCCATCTGGTAACATATGGTTTGATGCCTAGTTAAGAGCGTTTATCTATTATGCCTGCATGGGGAATAATGTCAATGGCTTTGGCAAGGTCAACGTAGGTAATGTGCACTGTCTTCACCTCATCCAAGGCTTTGGAGACTGTCTTAAAGAAGTCGACCATATTTAATAGACATGACCTCCGCTTGACAAAGCCAAACTGTGTGGCGTTAAATGTTTGGAGGTTGTCATTGTCCCTGTTAATGAGGTCCATGATAGTCTGTTCCATGGCCTTGAAGATCAGGCTAGTTAGGCTGATGGGTCTATAATTTCCTGGATCAGTGGGCACTCCATCTTTGTGTAAAGGGATGACAGTGGCTGTCATCCACTCGGCTGGGACAAAGCCGGTACTCAGGCTTTGGTTGAACAGAGTCCCTAATGGTGCTGCATGTTCATGCCTCAGTTCATGTAGGATGCAGCCTGGGATGTTATCGGGTCCCATGGAGGCTGTATTTTTTACCTTTGAAAAGGCAGTGATGACCTCTTCCCTAGAGATGAGGGGTGGGAGGCAGGTACTGGGTATGTCCTGATTTACTGATGGGGGGGACAAAGGGGTGAAGTTTTTGCTAAATCTGTCACCCAGTAGGTTGGCTATATCTACAGTATTTGTGTATGTGATGTCCCTGACCACCAGTTCTGAGCAGATCTGGGTGGTTCCTTTGAGATTGCGGACATATGTGTAGAAGACAAGACATGGCCAACTTAGATTAAAAAAAATTGGCTTTAGAAGATTTCACTAGTGCTCTTATTTGCTTGTTCAGGCTAAGGAGGGATTGCTTTCATTTGGGAATCTACTCCTTCTTGGCCCTGGACAGTAATTTTTTCCTTTTGTTATGCAGTTTATTTATTGCAGATGTCCACCAGACAGGTTTATTCTTCCTTGCGGAGGATGCTTTTGTCCTGTCAGGTATTCCTGATTCCATGCATCTATATAAATGCTCGTATAGTACGTTGGTGTAGATTTGGACATTGGTGCCAGTTCCTACAGATGGGAAGGGGGCTGTGAAGCTGTTTATACCATTCCTCAGGAGGTTGTAATCAGCTTTGGAGACATTTTCTTGGTTGACTCTAGCTAGAGGGGGGGTCAGGGGAGATGCTGGCGTCTAAAGTGACTGCTTTATGGTCGGATCTTACAAGGGAAGATGATACTGTAGGGGTGCTGCAGTGGTTACTCATGTTGGCTAATACCAAGTCCAGGATATTATCACCTCTTGTGGGGGTACTGACTAGTTGTTCCAAGGCATTTGCATTGATACAATTGAGGAATCTCTGGACATTTGTGTTCTGGATCCATGCATGGGAAATTGTTGGGCATTTTGCACAGGTCTTCTGCAAGCAGAAATTCTTATCATCCTTTACAAGGATATAATAGACCTTGCCTCTGAAATTATGCTGGGCTGTACATGATACTTCTAGTTTAAATGCATGCATATCCTCAAAGGCAAACAAAGCAGTACATTGTGTGACCTCTAGTGGTAACTTATTCCACAGGCAGAAAATACATTGAGTTTGGAACTCATTGCTCCAGGGACTGTTGTTTCTGTATCGGTGTAAATTTAGGTCCAAAGTATGGGTGTGTGCAGCAGAGCCATTGGTTTTGTAAAGAAATAGGAAGTCAAATAGGATTCGACAAGACAGCGATCACTTTAGAGCAGCTTTTAAGTACCAGGATAGGATTTGACAAGACATGGATCACCTTAGAGCAACTTTTAAGTACCAGGAGAGATGTGTTTATCCATCAGGATTGTTAAAGAATTTAAGGCCTTTCATTTTCTTGGTTAGAAAACTCTGAGACCTTTCTAACTGAGCGATATGTTGGGATATGTTCATAACAAAGCGGACATGGCGTTCAATGATGGGCTTGAAAAGGAAAGAATACAATTAAAGGATTAGGATCTTGAATATTTTCCTGCAGATATTAGTTCAACCAAACTGAAAGATTTCCTGAAAATGGCAGAAACATGATCACATGAGAGACAGAGAGAGAGAGAGAGAGAGAGAGAGAGAGAGACATCCACATAGGTGCCCGGGACTCTTTCGGTTGTATCTGTATGAAAAGGAGTACCATTTTTAATGTATGAGGTAGGCACAGCTTTTTTGTTGAATGATACTACACTGCATTTTTTATGCATTTAGCTTGAAACAATTTTTGGTAAAGTGGTATCTGTATATTTCAGCACTTTCTGCAGCTGTTTATTATGAGCCAATAACTGTAACAGTGCAGAGTATGTAGATATTAGCAATTTTTTAAACTACACTTCTGTGATGTTGTTTTGAATATCTGCAAACAAATCTCAAACAAAAAAAGGCTCTGCACTATTTTCTATATTTCTTTGTCACAATTTTATATTGAGAGAGAGTGAGACAATTAGTGTACCTAGCAACTTTGGAACTTAAGATTTGTCATTCATAGACAGAGTGTGACAGAGAGAGAGAAAGACAGCATAAGCAACATTTCCAACTTGTAGTTTGTTGCATAGCCAATTTACAATCCAGTAGAAAATGTACTGGTTTACATTACCTCTCTCTAATTGTTAGTAGTGACAGCATGATTGATGGTGTCAAAAGCCTTGGCCAGGTCAAGATAAGCAGTATTTGCTGAGTGATCGCTGTTCACAGCCTACGCAACCTTTTCAAAGAATCTTACTAGATTCAAGAGATGAAAACTACTCCTCACAAAACAGACTGACTGGGTGTATATCATTTAAGTTGCCTATATCTGCAGAAATCAGTTTTGCTTTGCTACATTTTGTCAATTTGCATATACGGTTGGTGAGACAGAAGGGCCTATAATTATTCAGGTCTGCAGAGGGACCATACTAGAGTAGGGGAGTCACAATGTCTTTTTTTTCCAAGCATCAGGCACACATTGTGTGCAAATGCTGAAGTTTAACAGTTTAAGTAAAATCTTGAATAATGAATATTTAGAACTGGTGAGAACACAGTCTGGTATGTTGCCTGGTCCAATAGAAATATTCATTTAGGTTTTAACATTAATTCTAAAACTTGTTGCAAGGTGATTTCATTGGGAAACTTTGTTTTCAGGAATACTTGAAGCAACAATTTGGCTAGTTGGGCTAAGTTATGATTACATTTGTTTGCTAGTATATTGGCTATATCTTTGGGACTGGAATATATAATATTATTATGAATGAGGTCAGTACATTGTTGGGCATTATTCCTTAATTTAAGATATAACTGAATTATAGTTTTCTTAGGTTTCTATTGCAACCATAAACTTGTATTCCACTTTACATTTTCTAGTAGTGGTTTTAATCTCCTTGCTGCCATGGTTCAGTGTGGTTCTTCAGTAAGAGGATGAGGATTACTTACAACTTTGCATTACTTTCCTTCTTTTGTTTATTAATACGAGAGTTTCACCAGAGAGGTTTACTCCTGAATGTTCCATTATATTTAGGGTGGATGGTACTGATTTTCTTTGCAATTGTTTATGTACAGACACTGAAGATGGATGCACAAGCCCTGCCAGTTAGATCCATTTATAGGCTATTGTTGGGAAAGTTACATATGTGTTCTACAAGCTGAAGTCTGTTTACTCTGGAGATATCCCTAAAGACAGTCTTGTTTTGCGGTAGAGTGATAACAGTTGATCTTACACAGTGGGGGACTATATGTTTCCAGATTTAACCATGGCTGGAGAGTTGCAGGATGAGGTGTAAGCAGAGACTACTTTGGTAAGGACCAGGTCAAGAATATTAGGAGTGCCAGTAGATAGTTATATAGTTTACTCTGGTGCATTGTCATTGTCAAAGTCCAGGAAATGTTATGCATATTCATTTTTAGAGATGTAATTATGCAAATGAATGCTATGGTAATTATTGTCCTCTAGCAAGAAGGTATTTGATTTGATATTTATCCAAGCAATGTTGCCAAGGAAATTTCCATAATTTCTGTGTGACATTGATAGTGATCTCTACCTAGCAATAAAGTAATGGTTGGATTTGTTATGACTAACTTGGATCTCCTGAAACTTCATGGTTGGGCCACTAACCATGGGAAATGTCATGGCATATGACACAATTCATTTGTGAATTCTCTTTGCTTTTAAATACTCTTTTGCATTCTTACACTGGCTACATTAAACACTCTATAAAAATAAAACAAAAATAAACATCAGAAATTCAGAACTGTTAATATCATTTCAAACACAAAGTCATATTTTTATAATCTCTTCATGCTTAATTGCCAAAAAAACACATAAAAATCAGTGAGTACAAAAGATTGTCGAGTGAATTTCTCTGTTTTAAAAAATAGTGAAGGCAGATGACAATTAGTAGATAAGAACTGAGGGGTAACTTAGAATGTAAGGAGGGAAAAGGTCTTAAGTATGTATATAAGGCCAAACAATTGTACTTTATTCTGAAGGATTCCATGATGGGATCCATAAACAAGTTTTGCATTGTTTGCAGTGCTAAAATCAAGAGGTACCCTCACTGGGTATCTTATAACCAATAACACAATGCATAGCACATTTATTTTATTTATTTTACATTTGTTAACCGGGATAGTCCGACTGGATATATGTCCATTTTCAGCGGAGGCCAGGGAGAAAAGCTCCAACAAAAGCAACAAAAACATAAAGAAAGACAAAAACAATGTACAAAAGTATTGGGTTGCTTGAAGAAGTGACAAAAAACATTTTAGAACATGGAGTCAGAAGTTGACATTAGCATGGTTGCTCATTATCACTTCAGCATGCAGTGTAGATCTATGAATGCCACCCTATACATCTCTTAAACATAGCAGTTTAATATTAGAAATCAAATCCCATGAAGAATGGAATCTAATGTAAGTAAAATATGACCTTCATATGGGTCTACTTCAGAGTATTGAAAACCCACTTTCATGAAACACAAATCATCAAGACAACAACAGCAAAACAGCACCTCATCAAGTCCTCACATCATCAACAGGTTACAGACGAAAAGAAGGCAGTTGGCCAACAGCCATAAGTTTGCTCCTTTGCCCCCTATGGTGCGCTCTCAGAGTTGGTATATTTAGTTAGGGGGGGTGTGAGGGGGGCACAGCCCACTTCTGTGGGTTCATAGTGTTTTGCTGCGGTTTGTTTTTATTTTCTGATGACTGGCTTCTTTCCCAGGGTAACTTGTAGATGGTGTGTGGAGTCGATAAGTGCCATATCGCTGTTGTTGCCTCGATCTGTGTTTTGAGTAAGTGGATTTTACATACTTTAACGTAAACCCCTTTCATATATATTCATGAAATCCATCTTTACCAGTTATCAGATGGTTTCTTTTTCACCTACCCATCTTTTTACTTAATCCTAGACACTGTATAAATATGTGATATGAAATACTTATACAACTGACATTTACCTTTATTTAGAATTTCTTTTATATGTAATTATATCAGTCTCCATGGATAACTCTATCCTGGAGTGGATTTGGCATCTTTGTCTCTCACAACTTTATCAGCCAGTGCTTAGATGCTCTGTCAAAAGGACTGATCAGGATAATCCTTCCTCTTCATCTTCTTCATAATATATTTCTTAGTTATTGCAAAAAGGTGTCAAAACAATGAGTATTGTTAATAGGGAATCATATCTGGGATTGGTAATCCAGACAAGATAATGTAAGCATTTATGTGTCATTTTCCTCTTATATATATTAAATCACAGTCACTACCATTATTCAGAACTGTTCCAATTTGAGATTTTCACTGTTTGTGCAAGTAAGAAGTTTCTGTGTCAGCTACAAAGCTCCATCATATGTTAACAGATTTGACACATGAGTTGTGATCTTTTCTGGTATATCAATAAATGTTTGTAACAGAGGTTGGCCTGGAAGCTAATATTCTTATCATCTTAATCCCAAAACCACATACATAATAACTTAGAAATGCTCAGAGCCTAGTAGGAATAGGGTAGGCTAAATCTGGTAATGGCTCAAAAAATTTGGAGATGAAGCTAGACTTGGAAATGGATCCTTGCCGGTCTTTAAAATAACATGAGTAGTAACCAGATTTACCAAACTAGCTCAAAAAGAATAAATAGCCAAATACATTTTCTGCATAGTTAATGAGAAAGATATAGATTTTTGTAAGTTATACCTTCACTAGGCTTGATTAAAAGTGACTAATTTCTCAATCTATTTCAGCTAGGACCTGTACTGAGGGGCCTTTCCCGCCAACCTATATTTTCAGTTTGATGAGCTAAATTTGTGCCAGGTGTGATTTGGACATCTCAGCAGGTAAGATCTACATATAAAATAGACTATTTGGTGATTCTATGGACATTATCAGCTATGAATAGCCTGCTTGTCTATTTGATTACTTACAGTAATGTTTTATCAAATAGTTGCTCAGTCCGACAGAGCAATTTGCAGGGGGCTTCTGCTTCAAATCTTTTGCAAGAACTTCCATCTCAATTATTTTTTTTTTCTGGTGACCAAAGCAGATAGCCAAAATCAGTTTAATTGCAGAATATTTAGATGAGCCAATAGGAGATGCAACTGATGTCTCAGTAACTGCATTCCTTTATATGATTTCTTTCTGTCTGATGTACACTATCTGACCCTATGTTTAACAGGGATACTAAATAACTTATTAAGTAAATTTAGATGCCTGTTTAAGATCTCTGGTGCTGGATATAAAATAATACTGATCAGTGTATATTGAATGTTTGTATTTGGATAGATTTTAATGCCAATCAGCCCCTGCAGACAAAGGATTAAGATATCACACCAATCTTAGATAAGTGGTATTAATGAATTCTACAATTTCCTATACCCATGCTTTATTAACCTGTAATTTTTGGGGGACATCTATGTTCTCAGACTGAAACCATTCAAGTCCAATTGAAGTGTATATTTGAGTTTATAACTCAGAGGATTCTAAAGTGATATAATAGATTTTTGAAGCCCTCAGTATCTATAAGTTGTATACTTTTCCATATTATACCATGGATCCCTTCTAAATGAATTGGTACATGTCGAATATATATAGTCAACATATAAACATAGCATCCAAGAATTATTATAGCCTATTCATTTGCTTCTTCTCAAAAGATGCTCTTACTCAGAAAATAAATGTTTCTACTAAATTAATAAAAATGAGAGGGGGTGAACAAATGGTACTCATGTCTAATAAGTTCCTATGCCTGTTAAAACAGACATAATAATTGTCTGGGTAAGTTAAAGAGTTGCAAATAGAACTTCCTGGCAGTCATGTCAAAGGTTTTTATGCATAGCAATATTATTTGTTGCTACAAGAATTTTACTGATACATGCAAAATGAACTGCTTACTTAACTATTCTCAAATATACCTATAATCTCTCCAGTCATGAAACTGGACTGATGCACTCACATACCCCCCCAACACACACACACACACACACACACACACACACACACACACACACACACACACACACACACACGCACACACACACACAGTGTGTGTGTGTGTGTGTGTGTGTGTGTGTGTGTGTGTGTGTGTATCAAATCCTCATTTATGACTGAGACTGGTCTATAATCATGTTCATCACTACTGTTCCCTGGTGTCAATGAAAATAAGTCATTTGATGGATAATACAGTTAGAAGTGTTATCCAGTGTTAATCTCTCTACTGAGTCCATTAAGACCTATAGTCTTGTTAAATTTTAGCCACTTATTAACCCTGGTACTTATTGATCAATACAAGTGTGAATTAAGATTCATTGATGATTTAACTTAAGTAATAATCAAATTAGCTACTCTCGCAAAACATACAACTTGAGAGGGCCAATATTTCACATAGAAATAATTTAGTGGAACTTCATTTCATATAATACAAATTCTTTAACAGAAAAAAAGTAAGTATTCTTGTGCATTACAGCAGTGCAATGAATATATTTGTGATGTTTGGTGGTTGATCTCTTTAATTTATATTGTTAGCTCCAATGGAGATGTGGTATAGAATCTCTTCCTTAATCTTTGCTGAAATGCATTTATTCTGTAGTCTAAATTTAGCTTGGTTTTTAATTTTTAAGTGTCTTAATAATTTCCTGTATAGTAAGTGATCATTATTTAAGCTAAAGATTAGTGAACAGACAATGCCAATTCTGTGTTAATCTTCATTAGTGAACAGATTGAGGTGAGTGTGTGTTAAACTTCATTAGTGAAAGGGTCATTAGTGAACAGACCAAGTAAGTTGTGTGTTAATCTTCATTAATGAACAGACAAAATCAATTATGTGTTAATCTTCCACATTATAGTATTTAAGAGTATTTTAGAGTTCATTAAACTATGTCCCATGTTTTCCATGGAGGGACCATCTAAAGCCTTCCCATGCTTATACAAAATCAGTGCAATTCAACATAAGCAGGTATAAAAGCTTCTGCATTTCTTACCCCATCTACTTACTTAAACCCAAAATTTAGTGCGGAAATGAGGAGGTCTCAATATATGTGGGGAGCGCACCACCAGTACCATTACAACCTGGCTTTAAAGTTCTACATATTCCAACAGTGAGCTTGGACTAACTTAAGCATTTAAACAACTCACTACAAGATACTGACACATAAATCCTATCTCATTTGACCACTGAAGTGTGAACTGCCAAGTAATGATCAAAGGCTATGTGGAGTGAGGAACAGGAAGAATAAATCAAACACGGTCAAATACTGACAATTTTTCAGTGCTCATATTACTGGTATATGATTTTAATGACAACAAGTACTTATGTTGTCTAATGCTCCAGGTCTTGTGCTTAATTTGTCAAATATGATTACTTTCACTTCTATAATGTTTGCTACACTGGAAAGGGATTTTCATTATGGAGTAGCTATTATTTTCAAATATGTAAGTTCCACAGAAAGAATACATATACATTTCCCTTCGGAATGCTCCAGTTACTAATAATAGTTGGTTTAATCAAATAAGTATCCATGGAATATTTGACAGTCCTGTGCTGAATTTTTCATAATAGAAGAATAATTTATAAGTCTGGATTTTAGCAGTTTATTAGCTTCTGTTTCAGCAACATCAATGATTTTTTTATTTTTATTTATTTCTTTATTTATTGCAGTGGTTGAAGCAAAAACTGACTTCTGTTATTCTTAACTCAACATCCTTTCTAAAATTTACAACAAATTGGTGCAGGAATTCAATCAAATTCCTTGACATTAGGTTAAATTTGGATAGTGAATCTGGCATGGTTATTTGTAGAGTCCAGCACAAAACCGCATTCAGCAACACTTATATCCATTCAAAGAGATATCATCCAATCTTGGTTGACATCTGAGGATGTGTTTTCCTTTAAGGGGTTAAAAGTTGTAAAGAGATTGCCTTCAAGCATATGTAAGTTGGTCTAGGAACTCAATTGATTTTTCTGATATTAGGTTAGATGAGGATAGCAATTTTTTTTTCCAGGAGCATTTTATTATTTCACATAGAAGCTATCAAACCATGAGTGAATAGATATGAAAAAGATCAAATTAAGTACAACCATAGTTAGAAATTCTTTCTTAACTTTGTATAACCTTCTAAATAAAAAATATATACATATATACAGATATGTACACATGATGCAACTGCATACTTAAAATAAAAAAGGGGAACCAAGTTAGATATAATAAAAGCCTTGGTAATTTAATCAATGTGAGGGGGGTGTATTTATAGGCATATCAGAACTTAAAAACAATGCTTAAGATGTTAAGTATAGTAATTCTATTGACATCTAAATCAATATATTAATAATACAACATTGGGTTTTATGATTAGTTAACCAAATTTCCCTGAATGAGTTCAAGGATAAGTTTTCAATATTTTTGGTAATACACTTGATTATTAAGGTTATTAGCAAGGAGTTTCTGTGCAGAAATGTATTTTATTGCTAGATTCCTGAATCCCTGCCAAGATAATTTAGTGCGGAAAGAGCAAGATTTTGGTTGTATAGTATTTGATCAACAAACAAAGGGCAATGAGGACGTGGTATTTCAGTTTAAGTATTCTAAGATATTTGATAGTAAGGATCGCTAGTTCCCATGATAGGGTTGATGTCTGGTATTCCATTTTTTTCTAATCTTGCTTTGAGTGAGCACCAAAATTTATGGGTGTGTTTGCAGAACCATAGAATATGTAAGAGATCCGCATGAGGAAAGAAGCAACATGGACATGATGGGGAAATATTAGAGCTGAATTTATTTAATGTGTAGAGAGTGAAGTAGGTGTTATTAATCATTAACTGTGTGTATACTAGTTTTTAAAAGGGTTAGCTTAATAGCTGATTCTATTGCCTTAAGTTTATGATCTTCCCTAAAATAAATTCCATGTTGGTCCCAATAGCTAGAGAACAATAGTGCATTTTGGTATTTAGAGGCCATAATGAATTTATAGGTATTTAATAACATATTTTTTCCTTTAGTTAAGCTTTCAATGATTTAACTGCAGAAACTAAATCTTTCTCGGCATTTGATTCATCAATACTTAATGCTGCCATAAGTTCCCTGATCTGATGCAAAATAATAGTGTATTTATGACCTAGGCTTAGTACATTTCTCAGTTCCTGTAACGATTTCTCTTTATGCTTATGAATATCCCAGACAGTATATTCTTTGATTAACGGAAAATTTGATAGATTTATAATTTTATTATTTAGTCTAATGTTGGGGTTCATATGTATTGGTTGAAGAAGGGGGAGTGTTTTATTGAGTCCAATGTATTTTATTAGATCTTGAAAGATCTTAACTTTTTGCTTCAAAATACTGTTTATACTAGAGGTTCTTAAATTTGTTG
Organism: Protopterus annectens; assembly: GCF_019279795.1. Taxonomy (NCBI): domain Eukaryota; kingdom Metazoa; phylum Chordata; order Ceratodontiformes; family Protopteridae; genus Protopterus; species Protopterus annectens. The sequence continues at coordinate 594,153,417 of NC_056732.1, forward strand.
GAGACATGAAAGGGAAGGCTTTAGGTTTGAAGTTATCGTTTCTCAGATAATTAGCCATATTTTAATCCATAAGGGGGACTATGTGTCTTTCTTCAGGCTAAAGTTTGAGATTAAAATAATTCTGCTTGCGATATAATCCAGTAATACAGTTGTAAATCTGGCAAACTTAACCCCCTTTTTCTTTAGGGTAAATTAACATTTGATAGCTTATCCTAACTGATTTAGGAAACCATAGGGATTTGGCTAGTTCTTTACTGATTTTTTGAAATAAATTATTTGGAATGGTCAAATTTGAGGTGTTAAATTGGTATAAGAGTTTGAGTAGTATATTCATCCTGATAATTGCTGCTTTAGATAGTAAAGATAAATTTAACTGTTGCCATTTGTGGAGATCTTGTCTGGTATTTGTCCATATCTTTATAATATTGTTTTAGTACATGGATGAGTAGTTATGCTCATAGTTTATTCCTAAGTATTTGAAACAGTATTCTATTTTGAAAGGAGATTCCGAGAGTAAATATTCTTTATGATGTAAAGGGTTAATGGGGAAAAATAAGTGATTTATTTTGATTAAATTTGTAATTTGAGATTCTTGAAAATTTGTCTACTATATTAATTATTTTCTTTAAATCTGAGATGGGGTACTCAAGATAAATATTTAAATCATCTACATATGCAGATAGGCTAATTCTGGTATTCATGATTCTAGGGATAGACTGAAATTTAGTTTGGGATATGTATAGCAAAGGCGGCTCAATATATAGATTACAGAGTAGAGGGGAAAGAGGACATCCCTGTCTAGTTCCATTTAATATTCTGATAGGTTTTGATAAGGTTTTATTAATGTATAGGTAAGTAAAAAATGTATTATATAATGTTTGGATCAGACTAATAAACTCCTTAGAGATGTTATATTCAGCCATAGTTGCAAATAGAAAGTTCCAACTTACTCTGTCAAATAATTTACAGGCTGCAAGTATCAGACCATATCTCGGGTATTTTTCCTTTTTGGTGAGATGTATCATAGCATCTAGTGTTGTCCCAAGTCTGCCTATCTGACATAAACCCAGCTTGCTCATGAGAGACTATATAAGGCATAACTTTTTTCAGTCTATCCACTAAAATCGAAGATAACATTTTAATATCCACATTAATTAAAGATATCAGTCTATAATTATGTGGGCTAGACTTGTCTAAGTTACTTTTAGGAATAAAGATAGTTTTAGAGCTATTAAGATAGTAATTGGATATACCATTCATTATAATATAGCTATATACTTTTTGAAGAATGGGTGATCATTTTTGGTTAAAAGATTTATAGAATTCTGAAGTATATCCATCTGGACCTGGTGCCTTACCTAATTTTAGTTTGCCTATAGTATCCATTATCTCGTGTTAATTGGGGGGGGGGGTGTTTAGAATCTCTGTATGATTTCTTTTAATTTGGGGAAAGTGAGATTATTAAAAAACCTTGTAAGTTCTTCCAAGGCAGGTAGTTGAGTATCTATCCCATAGAGTTCTGAATAAATTTGGTGAAATAATTCTATTTGGTAATCTGTTTATCAATTTTATCTTGATGTTGAATTAACAGAATCCTAGCTGATTCTTGTCTGTTTGTAATTATTCTAGCCAGTACTTTCACTGGTAATTGTGCCCATTCTGAGAATTTAGCTGTCCATCTTAATTCATAGAGGGAATAATTGTGTTGGTGCAGATCAAATAGCTGTCTTTGCACATTATTAATTGCTTTCTCAATATCAGGGTTTGGTTTAAGCTGAAGGTTCCTTTCCAGATTTTTCAGTTCAGTCAGTAATTTATTTTATTTTTCTTTTGACAATCTTTTCTAATATGTGGCTTTCTGAATTAGTATCCTTCTCATTTGAGCTTTACACACTGACCATTGGACATTGTATGGGATATTGGTGTTTTCCATGTTCTTTTCCAAATCAATTAAGATATCCAATAATTCTTGAATAACATCTGGTTTATATAATAAATTATTTAAGGACCAATTGTAGTTATCAATCTCTTTCACTATTTTATCAGGGGTAGTTATTTTAAAGTGATTTTTGAATGATCTGACAGATGTCATGGTTCAGCAGAGTATTTAATATCACCCTCTGCTCGCTTCTCTGAAATTAGGAAAAAAATCTATCCTTGACCAGGACTTGTGGGATTAAGAATAGTATGTGTATAGGTTTTCTTTCTTCTGACCTTCCCCAAATGAAATGGGATCTAAAAAGCATAAGTGAGCCATAAGTTCTCTCAGGGCAATTGACGCTTGTAAGTTTTGTGAGAGTGGGTTACAAGTACTGTCTACACTTGGGTCAATAACTGCATTCCAATCCCCACCCAGTACATAGTTATGATCAGGGAACTTGTGTAGGATATTATATATTTCTAGAATGAAGTCTTGTTGTTTCTGACATGGGTCATAAACATTAAGGAATAAGGATGGTTTACTTTTGGATGAATCTGTGGCTATAAAATAGCACCATCTACCCTTTTCATCCAAACTGTAGTCTGATATTGATTGCTGGAATGATTTTTTAATTATGGTCGCTACTCCCATGGAGTTAGTGTTATCCCCAGCTGCAATTATTGCTTTAATCCATTTCCTGTTCAGGGCTTTTTTCCATTCATCTGAAAGCATATGTGTTTCTTGTAGAAAGCATATATGCTCTACCGATTTGAAAATTAGGTGCATCGGTAAATTTTTCTTACTTTTATCTTGCAACCCCCTCACGTTCCATGAGTCTATAATCCACATGTCAAGATTTAATCTGTGACAGAAATGTTTCTATTTTTGATGTGTAATGCTTATTCTTCGAAAGGCTCCCAGCTATCTTTGTTGGTTTTAAATGTAAAAAATAAGAGAAAAATAAAATGATGTATGTTTAAAGCAGCAGCATCAAGCTCTTTCAATCCTACTCCTGTGCCTACCCACCCACCCCTCCTGATTTTAAGAGCATAAAAGAAGGTTACATAACCAAATGATAATATGTATTGTCTAGCTAAACACAATATGTAACCTAAAATGAACAGTCTATCAAACTTTTCAAATATATTTGTAATCCTAAAAAATATGTACAATACAAAAACAACTCCTGGACTAGTCATCCCTTATCCTTCTTACACAAATCCATTCTACTCCTAGTTAGAGACAGAGCCACAATAATATATTATAATAATACATTATTATTTTTTATTTTATTTTTTTTTTTTTGTTAGCTCCTGCGATGGTAGTATTATGTATATGGCAAACACAGAATCAGTTATGCTACACAGGACTACATTAGCTCCAGTCAGCAGAGCAGATATAGTAGGAATTCCCCTTCCAGGTAAAGCCTGATATATAGTATTAGACAATGGTTTTACATGAATCTGGGGAGAGTTCCCAGTCTTAGCATGAGTGTCATAATTCAGAGCAACTATTTATCTTTATGAGGGGCCATGTAGAAACATTACTATTTCTAAAACCATTAGGAGCAGTTGCAGCAAATCCAAAAGAGAGATTAATTGGCGTTATACACAGTTGCCACCTCAAAATAACACATATATTGGTCAACAACTTCGAAACAGCTTTTTCTTACAATCCCAGCTGAAAATCAATACATATTAAAAAAAAAAAAAAAGAAAAAAGAAAAAACATACACAATGTTTTAGTTGACTAAAATCTAGTCCAACAGCAATACATTTTAAGTTTTCTATATTTTCTTATGTTCCGGCTGTTTCATGCTGAAGGATTATAGCATATCTTCGCTTTCTGTATGATAATAGTATTGACTGCATAGCCCATTCCATTCAGCAAGAATATGCGCAAAATACCATAATGTATGAATCTTATCAGCCTTGCACTAGTATTGCACTAGTATTCTAGTATTTTGTCCTTTATCACAATTTACAAGTTTTAATCTAATTAGGTAATGTAGGTATGAATATGCAAACATTATGTTGGGTATAAGGCTCGTTTATAGCACCTAAAAATAACATGAAAAATTTCTTTTTTTGTAAATCATAACTCTTATATTTTAAAATTGTCATCGGAAGCCTCAAGTTATGTTCAGAAGTCTAAGTAATTAACCATTTTGAGTGCCATTTATCTTGGTAAGACGTTTCTTCATTAACCATTTCTGACCATCCGAGTCAAAAGAGAATGAAAAACAAATGATTCAATTACCTTCCATAACTGTAACTGCTGCAATTGTACCAGTGGTTCACATATTTTGTTGTCGTATCCTTCATGTGTTAAGCTCTAGGAAGGGAAGATTTTATTGTTAGGGCAGGAAATTGTCATTTAAACTCTGTCCTACTCCCCAACAAGAGCTGACCTATTTGTTCCGTAAGATGTTATTTCCTTTTTCAAAGTGACCTTCTGGCTGCATTTATATTTAGCATTTAAGTATAAAAAGAAAACTAATTTTCGGACACTTTGTACTTATTTTAACAGCAATTTTTCACCTACGTGGCAAGCAAAATGAAACAGGGTTAGTGATTCTGTTGCCCAGGGAGGTTATGGCTTTGACTCTGGTGCTTTTCCAAAACATTTCATAAAAATAGCTCTCGCTTCCTTGGGTGAGTCAACAGCATATTTGTTATCATTACTAGTGAAAACTAGTGTATTGGGATATCACATCTGAAATTTAATTTTACATTTTATGAGCTCTGCACAGTATGGCGTGAGTTTTTGGCACCTTTCTTTGACGGCCATCAGGGGGTCTTGCGATAAGGTGATTTTGTGTCCTTTCCACAGTATTTGATTTTGTTTCTTGGCTGCAGTAAACAGTCTTTGGACATCTTGAAAGTTTAATAATGTAACATAGATCTGTCTGAGAATATCGGTGTTTTGTTTTTTTGTATAGGGCTCTGTGCGCTCTTTCAATGATTATCCCACTAGTGTCCAGTTCAGTGTGAAGAATAAATTCAACTAGTTGTAATGCTGTTTTGACTAACTGATTGTGTTCATAAGATTCTGGTAACCCTTTTATTAAAATATTATTGCGCCGACTTCTTGCTTCTAAATCAATAAGCTTCTCTTGGATATCTGATATTGTGGCATTTTTGCTGGCTATTTCTTCTTTTAACAGGGCTATCTTGTGGTCGTTGGTCTTGATTCTTTCTTCTATGATGTCCATGCATTCCACAATTTGATTTATTTTACTACTGAAGCTCGATAATTGTTCAGAGAAACTTTGCACCACTATTTGGAGTAGTAAAAGAGCTTCTTTGAAATCATCTGTTTGGATACTCGAGTCTGATTTCTGTTTTGCATTAGCTTTGGCTAATTCCTGCTGTTTATTTAGTTTCTGTCTTTTACTTGCAACTTCTTTTTCTGGGGAAGCTATTGCAGACAGCTTAGTTTTGTTTATTTGTGTCTCCATATTTTCATTTTCTTTCGACATTTTTATTCAGTGGTATGAGAGCAGTTTTGATTAGTACTGTATTATTACTTGTTGGAGGCCTACAGTGTACAAGTGGTGAGTAGTTTCCTGGTTGTCTGGAAGTTTCAGTTAGCACACATTTCTCCAGAGATGGAGATGCAGATCCACCTGTACCTCAGTTGTAGTTGAAAGCTGCGTTTATAGTCAGGATTTTCTGTTTTTAATTGTCTTTAAGTGGCTTATTGACCGATTTTATTGATTTTGGATAGGAGCTTCATGGAGAGGGTGCTCATAGCATACCCACCATCTTGGAATCCGAGGATAGCAAAATTTGTGTGGTTACATCTTGAGTCCATCATAAACCTACTTTCAGCAACAGCTGTGTTCATTCGAAGAGGTCATTTATTTACTTATTTATTTACCTATCAATACTTTGTTGACTACATTAGCCCCACTATGTCAATGGCTGTTTTTAGCAAATACCTAAGGGAGCAAATTCATACTGACCAGAGAAATTTGGCCAAGGCACTAGTGAACTTCCCCTACTCTTTTGTATATCTGCCATGAAATCTTTTATATCAGCCTGAGCTACCATCAGCTCAGGCAGATCAGGCCTCAGTCAGAATTTCTCTCTCAAAATGTGTTAAAGAAAGTGTAATTAGTGAACAAGCCATTAGAATTTGTATATTGATATTTGGGGATGATATTTGCTTTAATAGTTAAAAATATTAAAGAAATGTCTTTGGACAGAGGCTATGATAATTAAATGGTCAAAAAATATTCTCACTGAGACTGCTGAACAACATGATAAATTGTTCTCCACAATTTTTGAAAAGATAGAGATTATACAGGAGGTAGATCATGGATTTGTAAATATGTATGACTGAGCCTTCTCCCTGAAATATACTGTAGATACTTTTTTAACAATTGAAACACTCTGAAAAGAAATGCAAAGTAGGGCATGTACTTATGCTTGTTTATAAAAGAAACATGAATTTAAAGATTTTGTTTGATAATAGCCAGGTACACCTCAATCAAGGCTCCAATACAAATGGAACATGCGTTGCATGCCATTGTGCTTTCTGTAAACTGCAGTAGAAGGTTGGTAACTAAAGTTTGTTTTAGATTGCTTTTCTGCATTTGTAATGCATTTGGTCCAATGTGATAGATGCAATTTATTCTGTGTTGCCAAAATGACACATGGAAACTGAGGCAGCTTTATATCATCAAAAATAAGGAAAATACAAAGGCATATTTTCAAGCATTTTAATATATGCTGTAATTTTAAGAAAGTTCATTTTTCTGTACTAGATTTTATTAGAACAGACAAATGAGGTGGGAACTTCAATACTTTGTTGGACAACAAAAAATTGTGCTGGCAACTTAGATTAAAAGCAAACACTAGTCCTGAACTGAATGATGTTGTCAGTATTGTATGCATTTTAAAAATCAGAGCAGCTAGATTCTAAATGCTATTAGCAGTCACATGACAATGTTATTTTTGTTCATTGGTTTTGTTTAGACGTGTGATTTTTTTAATGGGATATTTAAATAGTTTCATTACTATGTTGTTTATTCTGATGAACTCTGAGGTCTTTGTTCAAGTGTTTCCTCAGACATGTGAGTTGGTTTTTGCTTTTCATATAGTTTTGTACACATGCTACAGGCTGACACGAGTATTGTTTGATTTTTTTTAGCATCATAATGTACTGATGCTCTTTCTATTTGTGTCTTAAATGTGGCAGGTTTAGTGAATTATTAACTTTCATGTGTGAAAAATGCCTTATGTTTGTGCAACAACAATGCATACCAAGTAACAAATCAATAATTATACATTATCAAGTTAATATATATGAACATTCCAAGATAGAAAAAAAGCATAAGCTACAGAGTAAAGATGCTCATTTGGCATTTAAAAAACTGATAAATGTTAGTGTTTTAATCTGTCTGATTTTAAGGACTAATTCAGGTCTGCTGTGTAGTGTTTTTGCAGTTTGCTAATCATTGGAAACAGCTTTACCTTGTTAGTAATAAAATCTTTTAAGTTACCAACACATGGACATAAATAATCCAAAATCATAGACATCATTTCTTTAGTCCTTGTTCTCCCTCCCCTAAAATAAGAAAAGCATGGAAAAAACATAGACAACACTAATACCTCAGGGGTCAATACCATTAGATAAGCATTTGCATACAGATGAAAATAACACCATGGTTACACTGGTAAAAATTTATTTATTTTATTTTTATTTATTTTACATTTAATGACCAGGTTTGTCCAACTGAGCTAAGTAGCCCTTTTTCAGCAGAGGCACGGGGAGAAAAGCTCCACATGTTCTACAGATTATAATTTACAAAAATAAGTAAACAATCAACAACCAGTTTACAGAAAATATTCAAAGCAACATATACATAAAAAACAAAATGACTGAAGATTTTTGTCAAGTCTAAATGTTTAATTTTTCAGCATTATGGACAGCAGTTGCAAGACACTGAAAAGAAACTTCATCATTCAGTGAATATAATGTAGGAGAGTCATATTATGTGACTAGATGAAACAAATCATATTTAACTTTCTAATTTTGGAGTCTGTAGATAATTTTCATAGTTATGTTGCACATTTTTTTATTTAGAGATTCTTCCATTTGTATGCAGCTAACATGATCAGTTTAATTAATAATGATGCACTTATTTATGACCATTTTCAACCTTTTAGGTGATCATTTTTTTTCTGATAGGTTGCAAAGCAACTATGGCAAGTCAATAAATTTTCCCATGTGATTTTCTATGAAGTGAGAATGACAAATAGCATTCCCATAAAGAAAGTAGAAAATTCATATTTCTCAAACAAAGTGCCTAAATTTGTAATAGTACAGGGGATATATTATGTGAATTTATCATTTGTTTTTTTTCTCTCAGACTGAAAATATATACATCGACTTGAATAAGCAGCCATTCTTTTTTGTGTGTAATGACTGATATAAAAACAGTCAGACTGTACTCATCTATATATGAATGAAATGCTAGTACATTCAGTTTTTATGACCTTCTGGTACAGAACCTATATTTAAAGAGCTGTTTTACACTGAATCCCTGTTTGATCAGTGGTTGAGAACAATATATGAATGTGTGCTTCACTTTTGTCAGTTGAGATTCAACATTTGTCAGCAGTGCTCTCCTATCAGTTAGTATTAATATGCCCTATTTTAGATAAGAAAGATTCACCACAACAGAAAAAAAAAAATCCTCATCTTTCTTCAGATTAAAACTAGTTGCCAGAAAAAGAGGACAGATTGCCATGACTTAAAAGAAATCCATGTAAAGAAATATTTTTGTTATGATGCTTTAGCGAATTGTGGTAAGTTATGTTTCATTAAAAAATAGTACACAGTGCGTGCATTCCTAGAAAAGAATAATGCAGATAATGTTAGTCGCATGCATTAAGACTGAGAAACCTTAAAAGGTACATTCTCTACAAACCGACAAACATACAAAATATATAACAAACTTAATTTTGCAAATGACATTTATTTGTTGAAAGCAACATCTGTGACCTGTTGCGGCAATCCCTGAAGATGGCTTTCATTAGTAAAGTTCTTGCTTGGTCAATAAAAAAGTACAAATTATAACTGAAATGTATTGATATTGTATATCATTTATGTTATTTTTTGCTACGGACTCTAATGAGTCTCTCACAATCAAATAACACACATTACACAATATTTGTCTACCTTCTGTATATTTTTTCAAATGATAGGTATTATTATACTGATCTCCATGATTTCTTGGCTTCTTGTAGCAGTTGCTAAACATATGTATACATGTTGTTATGTTGTTCGTCCATCATTGTCAATGACGGTCAAGGACATCACGTCGAAGAGGTTGACTGATTATGGTGTGTCTGGCTGTGGCTGATCAGTCCGATACAGTCTTGGAAAGCTGTATGTCGGGCACAAGTGGTTAGTTGGGTTGGTTGGCAAAGAGTTGGCTGCGGATTTACACAGCTCACGCTTCCTCTGTGCCTCTGCAGTTCTGCTCTGCTTGTAGGAGGTAGCACCTTTGCTGATGCAGCTTCTCCAGGTGGGGCAGTCTTGCGCTAAGGTTTCCCAGGAGTCTGGGTCAATGTCAAAGCTCTTCAGAGAGACTTTTAGCATGTCATTAAAGGGCTTTTTCTGCCCACCTTGTGTGCATTTGCCTCCTGCAAGTTCACCATAAAACAGTCTCTTGAGGAGGCGTGTGTCTGGCATATGTACAAGGTGGCCTGTCCACCTGACTTGAGCTCTCCTCAGCAGGGTGTAGATGCTTGGCAGTCCAGCTTGAGAGAGGACAACTGTGTCTGGAACTTTGTCCTGCTAGGTAATTTTCAGCAGCCTTCTTAAGAAGTTCATATGGAAGCGATTCAGCTTTTTGGCATGACACTCATGCACAGTCCATGTCTCACAGTCATACAGTAGTGTGGGCAGTATGACTGCCTTGTACACCTTCAGCTTTGTGGACAGTTTGATGCCTCTTCTCTCCCACACTGACTCTTGCAGCCGTCCAAATGCAGAGCTTGCCTTGGCGATGCCTGTGTCTACCTCATTGTCAATGTTCACAAATCTGGAGAGGGTGCTGCTGAGGTATGTAAACTGGTCAACAGCCTTCTGGATCTCACCTTCAGCGGTGATAGTTGGTTCAGCATACATTTTCTGCAGTGTGGTCTGATGCAAAACATCAGTCTTCTTGGTATTAATTGTGTGGCCGATGTTTCTGCAGGCAGTGGAAAAGCAGTTCATACTCTGCTTCATCTGGGCCTCTGTGGCAACATTGAGTGCGCAGTCATCTACAAACAGGAAATCGCACACAAAATCCTCTTCAACCTTGGTCTTGGCCTATAGCCTCTGCAGGTTGAAGAGCCTGCTATCAGTTCCGTATCTGATCTTGATGCTGGTTTCTTTGTCATCACAAAAGCCATCTGACAGGATGGCTGAGAATATCATGCTGAACAGCATGGGTGCCAGTACACAGTCTTGCTTTACTCCACTGGTAACTGGGAAGGCATCAGATGAGTCTCCATCGTCCAGTACTTGAGCAAGCATGCCATCATAGAACTAGTGCACCAAATTTGCCTGGGCATCCAAACTTTTCCATAATCTGCCATATCCCCTCATGACTGATGGTGTCAAAGGCATTGGTCAGGCTTATATGTATACATGTGTGCATGCACGCACACACACACAAATGCACACATATGCAAACCTGCCAGCAGACATATGGATATTTGTGCACTTGCATGTGTGTACATGCACAGGTGTGTGTGTGTGTGTGTGTGTGTGTGTGTGTGTGTGTGTGTGTGTGTGTGTGTGTGTGTGTGTGTGTGTGTGTGTGTGTGTGTGTGTGTGTGTGTGTGTGTGTGTGTATGTGTGTGTGTGTATGGGTGTGTATCTCTGTTTGTGTGTGCTCACTCATGTGTGTATCAGTGTGTCTATGTATGTGTGTGTTGTAAAATACTTTATTATATTTTTCAAAAATTCTTAGGTGTGTCAAGTAACTTTGCTGAAAAATTAGTCAAAGGATAAATGAATGAGTTAAGAGACTTGGTAATGCACAAATCATAACCTTCCTTTGCAATTTTCTTTGCAATATTAGAAGATGGCTTAAAACTACAATAGCAAGTGACTGTAATTTTCCCATGTGATTTTGTATGGAATGAAGCACTGAACAACCCATTAACAGCTACTTTTTATCCAGTCTTATATAAAGCCTCTACAATGGGCTTACTCAGAACATTAAACATCATTAAGTCTTCACAATTTGTAGCTGCTGACAGAAATCTGAAGGTTACCTATTATATGTCAGTTCAAATATACCATATAAAGCATTTCTTTCAGTTTGGGGGTAGGTAATGCTATTGTGAATCTGCCTGGGTTTTTGTATGAAATGCTATATATTTACATTAAAGCTATCTTAATACAAAGTAAATTCTTCCTTTGAACAATGAAAAACAACACATTTTTCTAGTTAAAGAATTATCTGAACAATTCCTGTAGGTTTGCAAGGCATAAAAGTAAGGCAGACAATGAGAGATATACAGGAAGACAGACATTAAGGAAAGAGAAATTTTATATACATATATATATATATATATATATATATATATATATATATATACAGTGTAACCATCTTCCTACTTAAAATGGAATGCAATCATACAAAAGCAAAACAGTTTACTTCTAGGAGACTAAATTTCAGTATCTATTTTCTGAGAGAAAGGGAAATTCCTGGAAAGCTTTACTCACAGAATTCCATCTAGAGTTATGTTGTTATATGGCCAGGCTCTGCTTGTTACAGCGTTAATATCATGAAGCTGTACTTTCAAGAGGCATAACAAATGAGATTATCCTCTGTATCCTGATTATAAGTAAAGTACCCTTAGTTCTCCGTTTGAACTTTCCCCTAGGGCCTTGATGGTTACAGATGACAGTCAGCCATCTGCCATGCTAATCGAATCATTGTTATTTCCAGACTAAATCTGATTGTTCTCATATAGTTTCTGCATTCTTTGAATTATCTCGTTCAATGGGCAAAAAAAAAATATATTTAAATTGCTTTAAAAAATTAACAGTGAAAGATGACAACAGTAATGAGTACGTACTTTTCTGGGACATCCTTACTTAAGGCAAAAGGCAACATAGGCATTGGTAAACTCAAACGTCCTGCAGTGACAGGCTAATTACCCAAAATATGTACAAGTGAATGAAAATACATTTGCAGTGATACAAAAAATATAGTACTAGCCTTTGCAAGACACCAAGACAAACCATTTAATTTGAGTAGCATAAAATATATTGTACATTAATCCTGCTAGGGAATTCAAACAAGCAAAGGAACATTCTCTTGTGCAGCAGTACTTATATCACATAATTTTATTACTAAAGAGATGCTTCTAAAATGTCCTGTCTTCTCATTCTTCATAGACAGAATGCATACAATGACTCAGCCATCCCTATATCTGACTGCATTAAGATTTTTGCATACTTTCCTCATTCTATTTTCTTTTTAATCTCTCTGCTAAGCACAGCTGCCCATAACAAAGGCACCATACAACATAGCTCTGTGCATTCCTTCCCCCTAAAGCATCTTCCTCATTCCTTGCTGTAATCCATCAATCAGTGGTCAGGTAAATAATCATGCTGACACAAAGCTACAGTTCTGGAAGATGCATAGCACACCTGTTCCCATAATGCAAGAATATTTCACTCTGTGAGCTCAAATGGGTGCTTCACATGTTGTCTATAATCATTGCAGTCCACCATAGAATGTGTTATTATATATATATATATATATATATATATATATATATATATATATATATATATATATACCATAATTTTGTACAGTTATTCTATGTAAATACATGTTTATAACAAAGATAATGCATTATTGTACATGATAACTGACTTAAATATCTTTTAAGTGCCTTATTTTGTAAGAGTCATTTGTAAGATGTTAAAAATTCAAGGTGTGACCTTAAAGTACATTTTAACTAATCTTGAGAAACATGATACAAATACAAGACTGGATGATGGAATAAAAATGTGGGAGATGGAAAACCATGTTTTGTGTTTAACATTCACAAGCATACTGCAATACTGTCTAGGACAAAATAAGGCATAAAGCTATACTACTTGCACATTAATTTCAGAGCAAAATGTAACCCTTCTGTTAATCTTGGTTGCTGTTTAATAATGTATTATATGCCTGTTATTTATCTGAAGGACTGCACTGCACTGCATTCATAGCAGTAGCTGCTTCTAGCAGGCCAATTCAAATATTTATGGACCTAAGTGCAGCCACGTGCAGATCTTGGCAAGGTACTTTTTTTTTCTGGGTAGCCAAGTATTTGAATAAAAAAAAATCACTCTGGGCTACTTTAAGATGGGAGCTATTAACAAAAAACAAAAATCTATTTACCACATTTGGCATTACTGCTGCTTCATACTGGTCATTTTGTCGACAGCACAAGTGATATTTATGGCATCTTACATAGGCTCATAGGTGTTTACTTGGCTACTGACCACAGGGACCTTTTTAAACTTAGCCATGCATCCCAAATCTCTGATAAGCTCTGGTACCATTGGTAAGTGTAAGCAGGGGCCTGGGAGATGAACTCTGCCTGTGTCCATTAGAGAGACAGGTGGCAAACCAGGGATGAATTTCCTGTTCCTCATCCAGTTGTCCAAGTTACACTTCAATTCAGTTAGGGAGGAACTCCACTTTACATGGACAGGGATCTGGTTCCAGAGAATGGGTAGTCTCTGGGATATATATGTGTCTCTCCAGCAGGTCCTATTTATATCACAGGTAAGGTTTTAGTTTTTAGAACCAGTGATTCAAAAGACTTAAACTTTACTGGCTACAAATGCACAGGTGAATTAGACACTTCTTAATTCCCTTGAGATTTCAGCAATTGCTGATGACCAAAAAAATAAATTAATGGTTACTTCAGTGGAAATTAGTTATCATAGAAATCAAAGTTAGTTATTCTATACAAGTTAGTTAGACCATGCTTTTATGTTTCCTTTTTTTTTCTTGGTAAATATACTAATCTAAACCAATACTGAAAAAAATGAAGAAGAATTCTCCATGAGCATTGTGTCCAAAGTCTAGATTAATTTTATGAGTGCCTGAGTAGAATAGTGTAGCAGTATAATAAATAGCTATGTGATGTAATAATATTTTTAAGTATGTATATTATTATTATTATTATTATTATTATTATTATTATTATTATTATTTGGCCATCTAAAGACATGTCTTTTGTTTTTCCTGCCTCAGGTAAAATTAACTTTGTCTTATTTCATACCCTTATTTGGTCCATACACTGTTACTACAGTTCTGATACTTTTGCTGCATTGAGTGAGGTTTTCATGCAGGTGTCCACCATTATACTTTGTTTCAGGTGTAGTGTTTTCATCTTTTTTAAACAGTACCTTAACAATGAGCTGTCTTGGATCCCTTTCAGTGAATGTTTGCAGCCTTCCATTCTGTCAGCATGCGCACATATAGCTGCAGCCTCTTATGTGGGAAGCAAAGCTGGGCTGCTTCTAGTGACATCTGACATGCTGGCAAGCTGGATTAGCAGTTGAAGTAACCTGGTTAAATCTTTGGAATTTATGAATTACTACTTTAAGCTGGTAAGATGATCTTTTTCAGTGTATTGCTTTTGCTTATTAATCTGCATAACAGAGCAGACATTTTGAATTAATTGTGTATCTCTATATAGCATAGTTCCATTTAGCAGATGACATGAAGTAAAAAATTCTATTGGTGGATGACCTTACTGTGGACTGATGTAATTAAAATGATCTCTCACTCAACATTACAACATGTCTCTGTCACATGACAGAGGTTATTAACCTTCCCAATAAGAATGATAACTGATGTGGTAGACAGATAAATTATTAGATTGCCAGCATTTCTCTCAAATTTAAGGTAAAGGGATATTTTCAACAGTTTTTAGTTACCTTAAGTCAAACTTCATTGTGAGGGAACATGGGCAAATAACAAGAGTATGAAAGTACACTAAGGTTAAGGTATTCAGTTGCATCTTAACACCTCCACATAGCTTTGCTTTTGCACAGATTGGCATTATGTCTCCCCCGTTTCCTTCCTGGTTGATGATATTGACTGTTTCAACCAGGAAAAATATATGAAATTACTGGCATCATTTTTTTCCAGGGGAGTTCCAAAGAAAGTCTGGCATCTGTTGCAATGATATCACAAGCGTAAGGGGTCATGTTTTAAGAGGTCTAAGTATGAAAAAGTATTTTAATTCTAAGATATATGCCTTAACTGCAGGATGAAATGAGCATAGAAACCTGGTCATGGATAAGGCAATGCAAAACAAACATGCATATACACTGGTTCAATTCACATCTCAAAATATTGAATTTCATTTGACTGAGACCACAATACCTACATTTCAAAATACTGAAAACTCATTAGACTGAATCTTATAATACTGAAAGCTTACAATCCTAAATTTCAAAATAATGAATTTAAAGCCATAGACATGCACACTTACAACACCAATGACTATGACTAACTCTTTCCAAAACTTAAAAACTACTTATTTACCCTCTTAACAGAAACTGGACAATATAAAACCAAATTATGTGGGTGGGCTACGTCTGTCACACACCCCTAACTCCAGGATCACACTACAGTAAGTATACCTTTTACTTACAGTACTGTGCACACTGCCGCTACTGCCAGGAGCACATGAAATATCCACCATATTACTTTAGATACTTCCCATAAAAATGTAAAGACATATAAGCCACATTTAGAAACACTACAACACTACTTTCTACGCTACTACCAGTATTCTGACAGCTGGCACTTTAAGTTACAGTAATGTTTTTTCATCACAAGCAAATCACAGGTGAATGAAAACACACCACATCTATGGCTTGAAATTCAGTATTTTGAAATTCATGATTGTAAGCTTTCAGTATAATGAGATTCAGTCAAATGAGTTTTCAGTATTTTGAAAATTAGGTATTGTGATCTCAGTCAGATGAAATTCAGTATTTTGAGATTCAGTCATGTGAAGTGGACCCATGTACACACACACACACACACACACACACACACACACACACACACACACACACACACACACACACACGCACATATCTATCTATCTATATATATATATATATATATATATATATATATATATATATATATATATATATATATATATATATATATATATATATATATATATATATATATATCTATCTATCTATATATATATATATATATATATATATATATATATATATATACATATTAGTGGGTGTTGCACATCCTGTCAAAAAATAGGATGCCATCATCCAAGAGACTGATACCATTTGGTCAACACAGACAGTTGTTCGACAGCTGCCTGATATTGACAATCCTCAGATAGGGCAACATTTCCTTTCCCTGAGATTGTGTGATTACACAGTTAGTATATCTAATTAGTACTGGGTGGGGGGGGGGCAGTGCAAGGAGGCTTGCTTTCCCCCTGCAAAAAATTATGTTATTCATTGCATGTGCTGCCATTCTTCCTTGGTGCCAGCATGGTAATGTGTTGACATTTGGTTTGTTGGCCTTTTGCTGTTAATGTTTTGGAAGTCAACATATGGGTTACTCAACTAAAGTGAGTAGACCCACATATCTCTATTTGTCTAACTATCTATATCTATATATCTCTATATATCTATATCTGTATCTAGCTATTTTTATATTATATATATTTCTCGGTTTACATTTACATGTGTGTAATGCACATGAGTGAAATATAAAAGTCCAAAAGGACTTTTTCAAGTTTTCGGAAGGCCAAAAACAGAATGCATCGAATGTGCAATGAGCGAATGCACAGTAACTTTTGCTCATTGCAGATTTGGCATTTTTACTGTGAGGTGCATTATAGAGGGGATTGGGAAGTGGACCCTTTCCCCACTGTAGTGCAACCTCGGAGTTAGAATAATAAAGTAGGGGGGTATGGGGGGTGCAGCCCCCCTGCAATATGCTTTGTCTTTGAATTGAAGTTTGAAAATCAGCAAATCTGGTTTTCGATTTGCTGATTTTTGAACGTCGGTGCAGATCAGACTGACGATTTTCGTCATTCTGGTTCGCACAAAGGGCCATTTGGTAGGTTGATTTTCAACCTTTCAAAGGTAAAACATATTTCTCTCTGTCTCTCCCTACTCCCCCCCCCTCTCTCTCTCTCTCTCTCTCTCTATATATATATATATATATATATATATATATATTAATTACCAGAAAATCTCTCTCTCTCTCTCTCTCTCTCTATATACATATATATATTACCAGAAAACTTTTGAAAAGGCTTTTACAAGGTAAACTTCTGCAACTCAAGCCCCTACACTCCACCCACTCCCCCTCACTCTCTCTGTGCTACTATGCTGGTAAGACTCATTTCTAGTGCTCAGGTCGTGCATGCAACTAGGCAGATGTTGAAGTCATCCATGCAAATGTGTGGATAATCTGCCCAGTGACTTAAGGATTCATGAACATAGGACTAACTAGGCAACAAAAACAATTCCAAGGCTAAAAATCACATTTCTTCAGCAACTGACGGCATACCTTCAGATTTCATGAAACTAGCAAATAGCTTCCTTGAATAGTCAATGAATTTATCAATCTATAATGGTTTAAGGAAATTACATGTGATTAGTGAAAGAAAACAGTCATGGTTATCCGTCTCTAAGTGGTGGTGCTGCTACGAACCTCTCTAACTATAAACCAAAACCATGTTATGGTGTGATGGTCCCTACTCTGGGCCAGTAATCAAGGAGCCTCAATCCTCATGACTGACAATGGTGAGGGATGGCCACTAGGAGCAAAAATGGATACACACAGTATTTTCACATGCAGCTGTCTGCACCAAGCACAACTTCCCTAAAGAGCACACAGAGAGCACATGCCAGACTTGGGGCTGGACTCTTTCTCTGTCTCTCTCCAAGAATCCACACTAATCACTTTGGAGCTCCGTGTCCCTGTTCCAAGTACCTGAAATACACACTCGGATATTTGATTTTCACACACACACACACACATACACACACACACACACACACACACACACACACACACACACACACACACACACACACACACACACACACACACACACACACACACACACACACACACACACACACACACACACACACACACATACACACACACACAGACACATTCACATGCACATGCACACACCTGGGAAAGGTGGACACAGATTTACCAGCTGTGCCCCCTCAACCCAGACTATAAGGTAATTATACTGCCACCAGTCAGCTACTCTAAGGCTCTTACAGGGGTACCCAATTATACCTAGTAAAATAAATACTAGTACAGTGGTAGAATTTGACCAATGCATCAACACTTTCAGGAGGGGACACACTGTCACTAAAATAAGCATAAGTACTCTTAAGATGTTAAAAGTATTCTCTAAAAGGCCAGCCACAATGAAAGGTATAGAAATATTTAATAATAAATAATAAAATAAAAACAAGAGAATACTGAATATCTAGTTACAATAAACACCCGAGTTTCAGCACAGCAGGTATTAAAAATAACACAGTTGGAAAAATGCACACAGATGCAGAAAAACAATGCTTAACTAATCTCACTATATTTTCCTGACTGACTAAGGAACTACATTCCCTAGTTACATTGCTTACTACAGTAAGAGAAAATGATGAGTGTTGAGTTGCTTACTACAGCAAGGCAAGATGAGGCATGAGATTGTATGAGATATCTGTGAGAGATTTTCCCTGTCAGGTTCCAAGAAACAAAGTGCTGCTGTGAGAGTTCCATCATATCTCTCACTAATATCTAAAAATATAATTTCAGAGCTGGTTATAGAATGACATCAAATAAGAATACCTGACTCTGGTACGATACACACTCAGAGCTTTGCTAAGATCTGTTTCAGCATCTGAAAGCTATAAAACTATTTCAAAAACTTCCACCCTTCCAGGGTAGCAATTAGATCACCTCAAGGACAATACAGTAAGATTCCTAGACCTGATTTTCTCTGGCATTTTTGTCTCTTGCTGCAATCAGACAAGTAAGATAAAATCTTTATGGCCTAAGCCAACTCATTTAATTTTCCACCTATTTTTTAAAATTAGCTGGACTGAAATTAACCCTTTCCCTTCCAGAATTCTCTGTTAAAACCTACATCTAATCAGTTATAATAATACTGTCTGACATACATGTATATCTATTTTGTACAGCAGGACACACTGTTGATGCATTTTCAACATAAGCAACTTTACAAATACATTTTAACATAAGCATATTTACAAATCAGTGTGATAGTCAAATGATTTAAAATTCTTTCCAAATCTCCAGCTAGCTATGCTGTCATATGTTACACATGCAATGCACTACTCTCCCTGCAGACATGGCACTACATCATATCATCACATCTCTCTCCCCTCTTTGGAGCCTCAAGCTAGTTTTTCAAGTGACCCTATAAAAACATTGCTTGAGAGAAATGGGTCTGTCTGGGAACACATTAACCTATACCCTGTCTTGATAGCCCATCTGCGCTGGCATTGCTGCCCCCACCACGGTGCTGCACTATCATATCATATGACTGCAATACTAGGCTCCACCTTAATAACTGACATTTTGCTTGCTGGCATGATGTAGCCATGTTAAGGGATTGTGGTTTGTAACCACAGTGAATTTCCTTATCTATAGATCGGGTTGAAGTTTCTGCAGTGCCTACACTATGGCTAGACATTCTTCTTCTACAGCTGCATAACAATCCTCCCTGGGTTGAAGTCTACGGCTAAGATATACAACTGGGTGCTTTTCTCCCTCTGAGGAAACCTAGGTGAGTACAACCCCCGCTCCATGGTTCAAAGCATCCACCTGCACAACAATTGCTTTGCTGTAATTGGGACTGGCTAACACAGAGGGTCCTCCCAAAGCACCTTTAAGCTTTTGGAATGCCTGCTCCTAGGCTGGGGTCCACACTACCTTATCTGGCCTGTTTTTCCTTGTCAGGTCATTGAGGGGAGCAGCTATTGTACTATAATTGGGAACAAACTTTCTATAGTACCCCACTGCCCCCAAGAATGTCCTCACCTGCTTTTTGGTAACGGGCAGGCCACGCCTGTATAGCTTCCACTTTGACAGGTTCTGGCCTGATCTTACCAGTCCCCACTCTATGTTCCATGTAGGAGACCTCCACCATACCCACCTGACACTTACTGGGCTTAATGGTCAACCCTGTCCTTTGCAGTCTGCCCACAACCTCCCTGACATGCTGAATGTGCTCCTGCACCTGCCTCCTGCCTAGCAGGTTTACCATTTAATTAGCATCACTGACCTTTCTTACCACTTTGAAAGGTCCCGCTTAAGCTGCTTGAGCTTATTGTGTCTGACAAGGATGAACACCATAACTTACTGTCCCACAGCATACTCTGAGGCTCGAGCATTCCTGTCATATCAGACCTTTTTCTGCATTTGGGCTTCTGCCAGGTTTTTCTAGGTCAAGCCCATGAGCTCCCTAAGTCTTGTCCTGAGATTTAGGGCATATACCACAACAGACTCCTTGTGGGATTCACAGTCAACCTCCCACTCCTCCCTATTCTAATCTAAAGGCTCCTTCACCCTATGTCCATACAGCAATTCAAAGGGTGAAAATCCTGTGGATTCCTGGGGTATCTCTCTGTATGTAAACAGCAGATGAGGCAAATATCTGTCCCACTCTCTTAAACTGGTTGGCAAATGCCTTTTGGGCAGAGTTTAACCTCTCCACAAGACCCTTAGTCTGGGGGTGGTAGGGGGTGGTCTTTAGGTGTTTCACCCCACAGCACTGCCACAGACAAGCCAGCAGGTCTGACATGAAATTGTCGCCTTTGTCAGTCAGTCAGTTTTTCTCTCTGGAAACCTGCCCTGCTGAAAATCTCTAACAAAGTATTTGCCACCTTCTCTACCTTGATGGAGGACAGAACCACCACCTCAGGGTATCTATTAGCATAATCTACTACCACCAGGATATACTTCTTCCCTGTGGAAATTGGGATACTCAGAGGCCCCACAATATCCATAGCTACCATCTGAAATGGCTCTTCTATCAAAGGCAAAGGCATCAAAGGAGCTTTAACCTTGTCTCCTGCATTGCCCACTTTTTGGCACTGTTCACAGGTTCTGCAGTACCCTGTTACAGCCCTTGTAATCCCAGGCCGATAAAGGTTCTGTATATTATGTCTCTTGGTATGTTTTATGTCCATATGATCCACAAAAGGAATGTCATGAGCTATGGCTAGATGTATCAGACAGTAGGCTCTGAGCACTACCAACTGGTGTATTACCTCACCTTCTAGCCCTCCCTCAGGAGTCCACTACCTATACAGTAATTCTTTGTTCCAGTATACAGAATCCCCTTTTCCTTGAGAATTAGGTGTTTCCTTAGCTACTTCCCTCAAGCCTCGTAAAGTAGGTCAAAAAGCTGAGCCTGTCTCAACTCTACCTTTGTTACTCTTCCCAGCTCCATTTCCACAGGAAGCCTGGGATCTTTTGACAGCGATGTCTCACCGTCAGCCTGGGTACTACCACTCACCTCTGTCCTTGCAGTCACCCTGTCCACAGGAACATCAGTACCTACCATCAGCTTTGGCTCACTTTCAGGCCCACTGTTACACAGTAGCTGTCTACCTGAAATAGCCACATCACCAGCCCCAGCTTCAGGTGAGAGGTCTGTCTGGTTCTAACACAGGCTACTAGACCCACATGCCTGTCTCTAAGCCTGAATGTGTGTAACTCCATGCACACATTGTACTGCATTATCGAAATCAATCCCTATCAAGACATCTGCAGGGATATCCTCAAACAACCTACCTGCTTGCTTCCTTTTCCACCATCCCAGTCAAAGTGAACCCTGGCCATAGCTATTTGAAATGGAGTCCCTCCTAAAGCTCTGACTGGGGTGGACTGCCCAAGCTAGTACTGGTCCTCTTTAACCATGGCAAGCTTTAGAATGGTTATGTCAGAGGCTGTGTTTCTCTTAGTAGTGGCCTGTCTTTCATTTACCCACAGTTGACTTTGTTTAATCACTTAGGCTTTGCCCTCATGATTAAACTACACCAACAAATCTTAATATACCACACCCACATAGTGGATTATTGCTATACTATATCACAAAAGGGCTCTTATTGTGTTAGTCACAGTCACGGTAAAACATGTAGGGGGAGTGTCATATCCTCTGTCTTTGCATTTGGATTGTTTGCACCCAAAAGACTGTCTGTGTCTGGCTGACATATTTTTATATATTTTCCTATGTTTAAACCATCTGGTGAGCCTCATTTGCATGGGTGAGGCTGATTCAAAGTTGCTGACACCATCAACTCAAAATGTACACACTGGAAGCACTTGACACATTTTCTTTGCTGTACATAGACCTCTCTGTATTTGTACTGACACAGGTCAATTAATGGTACAAAATATCTCAATACTGTACCCATGTAATGATCCGCTCTGTCCCTATGTCTATTTAACTCTAGCTATATAACTGTCTGTCTAGAAACCCATTTGTAAATCTGTTTTCACGTTTGTTGTGCAATGTGCAAAAATGACATTGATTAACAGTGACATTTTTTCAGCGATTCGAGCAGCTTAGTTGTATGCGTGTATCTTCTATAATTTATGATGGAAACACTTAATAATGTGCTGTATTTGAAAAATGCTGCCTTCAAGGCCTTCAGTGATTTATTGCATATTTGAAATACTGCCTGTGGCAAAAAAAAAAAAACAATAAGGTCAGATCCATTGTAAAGTGACAAATGTAAAAATAGGAAGTGCTCTCAAGGAAACACATATAATTTATTGTTCATGACAAAAAAACTAAGGCTAATGAATATAGCTTATCTCCTGCAAGTACCATTAGGGGGTATTTGTATAATTATATTCTTGAAAAGGTTGTTTTATAAGATATTTACAAACATCGAGGAATCATTTGCTAATTATATGGCTGCAAGAAAATAAACCTCTCTGACCTCTAGTTAAGTGTCTTCACATCTATATATTTTTATCCGAATAACTTCTTAGACATAAGCTTCTGTTTCCACTGTTTCTGCTGGGTCTGCTGAGTGTTATTTTGTGGACATATGACATTCCTCTGTGAGAACTTATAAAAGTTCTGTTCTTGATCCACCAGTTAAAATACCGTCTAAGTAACATTGTCAATATGACTAATCAGGCTATAATAACTACTATTTTTATGAAAAGGAAAAAACAGTTCGGTACAACTTGCTTAGCTTATCAGATTATTTCAGAGCCTGTAGACGGTATTACAGCTATATTATCATTAAACTTCACTGTCTTATTGCTGACTATGCAGGCAATATACAAACTTTTCCCATGTGTTTTAAAAACTATTTAGTAATTTAAGACAGTTTTTAAAATATGATGGAATAAAGGAGAAATGGCCTGTTATCTGTTTTAGTTTGCATGCAATCTAGAATCCTAAGTACTAATCTTTTCTATCCAGAAATCAGTGTCATACTACTAGCACAAGTCCTACAGCAGTTTTCCTAGACATCGGTGCTTGATGTCGCTGCACCTAGTTGAATTTAATCCGCTAAGCCATGTCTAAAATGGCAGCTGTGTATCTCTTATTTAGGTTCTCCTTCAATACCTCACCAACACATCTGATTCACCATCTATTCCTCTTTTTCTAAGAAACAAGTTTCAGGCAATCTCTGTTCATTTGTTTTCTAGATATCTTCTGAGGAAGCATAGGTCTGTTTTAAACCCCTATCTTCTCTATCTTTTCATAGTTCTCACACTGATCACTTTATTCATTTATGCATTTAATCACTTTTCTTCAGAATATATGCAGTGAGTTATCATACAAATTTCAAAACAGCTCAGTACTTGGTGATAACAGATAATTGTATCATGTGTAAATTAATACTTTTCAGCTTTTCTAAAACAAGTACTATAGCATTTAGCAGTATATCCAGATATAGACTACTACAATCCATCTGGTATGTCCTCGACGTACATTGCTAAACTCCAAATCTTCAAGTACCTTGGTATTTATCCTGATTCTGTCTCTCTTTTTATCATCTCACATGGATGCAGTCCATATAATCAGTGGCAAGTAATTCAAAGCACCATGCAAGATCACTAATCCATTGCCCTCTGTGGTCAAGGCCATAAAAAGTGAGTGTGTTTCTGCATTTGGAGAAGGGCTTCATGTTTTTAACCATAAACCACATTAATAGTGTGACATGACATGGGTGTTATTTTACTAAATCTGTAAATACATTCTCTTTTTCTCTTGTTTACTCAATTGCTGCCACAGTCTCCAAGCTAACTGTTTCAACAGTGCCCTCTTTGTATTGTATTTATAGTGTCTCCTTATGTTTGAGCTGCCATAAATAAATGGCTGATTCTAATTCACTTGATGTCTTGAAATTAATGATCTCTTCTAGAGTTTCAGTGTAAAAGTGCTTAGTTATTCTCTCTCAAGGTATTAAGGTATTTTTCATCATTTGTACTCAGGAAAGTGGCATGGATGGGATAGATTACAAGATTATAGGATTTCAAAGCAGGAGTAGTGATTGTGGATGCAATATAAAGACACAGGTGTGTGGTACCTACATAACCCTGTCGAATGATTTAGAGGAATGGGATCAATTCAATAGAAAGCTTAATGAAGATCTAAAAGCAATGACAGAAAAATAAGTTTTAGCAGATATCAGCAGACGTACTGCCTGATGGTTGGAAATGGCTCTTTTCAGAAGTGTGTGTTGTACTTCAAGAACTGATGAGAGAGAAACACTGAATTATAACGTAGGGGTGCAGGACGTTTTGTTGCCTAATGTATGTATATATCTATATATATATATATATATATATATATATATATATATATATATATATATATATATGGGTCTATTTCAGAATGTCGACCATTCAGAATGCCGGCTTTCACATGGCTGACATTATATGATCCACCTTCCAAAAGACCGACATCTTGAAATAGCACCATTTATCTACCTGTAAACACAGTAAAACTGTGTTATGCAGAGGGGCATGCCCCCCCTGCACACACCACACCCCCCACACTCCCTGCTACTTAAATATTCTCAGTCCAAGATTGCACTACAGTGCAGGAAAGGAGAATCTCCCAGTCCTGCACTGTAGCGGAATCTCCACTATCATTCGTCGGCCTTTCAAACGTTCGCTCATATGGTGTCGGCCATATGAGTTTCGAACATTTGAAAGTTCAAACAAATGAAGTTCTCTCATATATATATATATATATCTATATATATATATATATATATATATATATATATACATATATATCTACATCTATATATATATATATATATATATATATATATATATATATACATCTCTCTCTCTCTTATATATATATATATATATATATATATATATATATATATATATATATATATATAAATATTTACATGTGTTTGTGTGTCTGAAGAAAGGCAAGTTGGGTGCTACAGATGGCTTTGCAATCAATTTTTATAAATGAGTGGAGCCCGAAGTGTGCTCAGTCATAATAAGTCTTTAGAATTTGTTGATAGAAACAAGTCTACTTCCATAATTCATGAAGGAGGCAGCAGTATGAAATGGATGGGAGATGGAGAAGACTCAGTGAATTATGTTATTGTTTTATAAATTAGATGCAAAATATTTGCAAGGGTGTTGACAGCAATACTAGAGGGAGCTCTAGGGAATGTGGTGCAGGACACTTATGTATTTTTTTTTAATGTGTGGTCATTGGTGGAGCACTGCCACCTCTTCTTAAATTTCCTAGAATGAGTAGACAGAAAGGAGCTTGGAAAGGCCGGGATAGTTCTTATGAAGGCCAGGGCCATGCAACATCATGCCCCCTAACACACACACAGCGGATCTACTTATCACCAGCCTTAACTCTCGCAGTATATCAAACAAACTTCCTCACTTATGCATGCATAACCCACTACTCCCCTGACATTCTAACCATAACAGAGACCTGGCTAAAACCCAGCACCCAGAGTTAAGAAATTTTCTCCCTCCAGGATATAACATCCTAAAACTAGATAGAGTGGGAAAGAAGAGAGAGGGTGTTGCAATTGTCTATAAAAACACACTTACTCTCCAACCTCTACAAATCCCTCTACCTATATTTCATACTGCTGAGATGGGCCTATATTAGAAGATGGAATGTTTAGGTGATCGAACATCTAAACATCAATCTTCTAATATCGAAAGCAAAAAATGGCGAATGGCCGATTTAATGCAAGGAAAGATTTCCCCTGGCCAAACGCCAGATTTTGACATTTCCTATACTGTATAGCATTCTCAGAGTTGGTATATTTAGTTGGGGAGGTGTGGGGGATGTGGGGGGAGAAGCCCCCCACTACTTTGGATATAAAGTTTTGTTTTAGTGGCCAAAGGACATGTTTCCCTGGGATGTTCATTGTTTTCAGATTCGATATTAGAAGATCGTTGTTTAGATGTTCGATCACCTAAACATTTGATCTTCTACTATAGAGACGCTGAGACCTTAGGCTCTGTGCTACTGCTAAACAAGAAAAAAAGCATCAATATTCTTTGTGCATATATCCCTCCAGGTAATAACTCTCCAATAATTGAGGAAATTCTACAATGGACAAAAGATAACCTCCCACAAGAGACTATTCTACTAGGTGACCTAAATACTGATTGGCTAGTCTGCAACTCTAAAAAACCCACTAACCACATCAACCTATATGGATTCTCTCAACTCATTCAAGAACCCACTAGAGTAGATAAAAAAAATCCCAAAAGGAATCTATACTAGATTGGACACTAGTAAACTACCCTGAACATAATTACCAAATAGGTTGTCTACTAGATGGACTTAGCGACCACCTCCCAACATTCCTACGGAAACGCACAAATTTACCCAAACCTAGGGTCTATAGACTAGTTAGAGATGATCACAATGTAAAGCCTCAGGATCTCAACACTACTTTAAAAAAAAAAATGAAACTGGGAACCACTATGCACCCTTGATTTAGACCAAGCAGTTCACTACTTTAATAGTACTCTTACTAACATCCTTGATTTAGTAGCCCCCATAAGAAAACTTAGAGCTAAACTACATTATGCTCCATGGCTTAGTAAGTCCACTAGAACCTCATTAAAGTCCAGAGATAAGGCATGGAAAACCTGAAAGAAAGATAGCACTAGTCTATCCAAACAAAACTATCAGCAACTTAAGAATCAAGTCAAAAAACAAACAAAACTTGATAAACAGAACTACTTTCTAGGTATTCAAAACAAATACTCTAACAACCCTCAAAAGTTTTGCCATGCAATTAACTCCCTACTAAAACCTGACAAAACCACCACACAAGCTCCCTCCTCCACCAACACAAATAGCGACATAGCCTCCCAGTTCAATCATCACTTTACTGAATCCATTAAATCACTATCCACCCAACTATCCAAAAATAGCTATTTATCCATGCCAACAACAGCTCCTAACAACACACCTCCCTTTACACTCTCACCTCTCCCAACCTCTACAATAAAAAAATACCTCTTAAAACTAAAACCCACTACTCTGCCAGCAGATGGTATACCAGCTAATTTCCTAAAAATGGCTGCTAACTCCTTATCCTACCCTGTCTCAATCCTTATCAACCGTTCCATACAGGAATCCTATATCCCCTCAGCTGTGGAAAATCTCCTACATTATTCCCCTTCATAAAGGTGGCAGTTCCTATGATTTCTCAAACTACCACCCCATTGTCATTCTGTCGCCTTTATCAAAGATACTTGAGAAATGCATTCACTCTCAGGTCATGCATTTCCTAAATGCAAACAATCTCCTCTACACAACAACAAAAAAAACGTCCACATTACTTGAATCTCGTGACGTTCTTAGAAGAAACAGGAAGATAAATAGTGTTGTAAAGTCTTTTGAACCTGTGTGCAGTGTTGTTGTGGAATAAATATTAAGTGGTGAACATCAGAGGATCTGTGGAACCTTTATTGCAGAATTCCAGCAAGCCAGTATTTCTTTTATCAAGTTTTCATCCATTTATTAGCGTTTCCTCTACACAACATGGCTTCCGCCCACACCATGGCACAACTACCGCTCTTCTCTCTTTTGCAAACCTGGTTAACCAACATAGAAATAATAACAATTTTGTATCTGCTATATTCCTGGACCTCTCTAAAGCATTTGGCATGGTTTCTCACTCCATACTAATAGATACATTAACCTCTTTATCCTTTGCCCCTGACACTATTGCCTGGTTTAAAAACTATCTGTCAGACAGACAACAATCTGTCCAGTGGCAGGATGTTTTATTACCTTTACTCCCAACCACCATTGGTGTACCTCAAGGTTCTATATTGGGTCCACTTCTCTTTTCTATCTTCACCAATAATCTGCATACCTCTACCCTGCACGCCTCACTCATACAGTATGCAGATGATTCGACCCTAATCTGCTCAGCCCCATCTCTTACCACTCTACAGTGGCTCACCCAAGACTCCTTTGCCTCAGTGGAAAGTTGGATCACTAATATCCAACTTATCTTAATTACCAACAAAGCTAAATTACTCCTATTTACCCCTAACGAATCAAAAACATCTCGTCTCTCCTTCTCTGTCTCCTCCAAAAATGGTACTGTCATTTTACCTTCTCCCCATACTAAGCTCCTTGGCATTGAAATAGGCAGTAACCTCCACTTTGACATCCATATCTCTCAAACTATCAAAAAGGTACACAAAAAAATGGGTACCCTATATAGATATAAAAACTTTCTGTCAGATCAGGCTCAGGTCACCCTAGCCCAAACTCACCTTCTTTCCACATTAATGTATGCAGCACCAATATTGCCTCATGTTAGAAAATCTGACCTTGACAAACTTGATTCTTGTTATAACAGAATCGGCAAGTTTGCTAACAACTCCCCCTTTAGAACACATCATTGTATACCTCTTAGGCAACTTCAGTGGCTTGAACTCCCACAATGATTAACTTTTTACCAACTAGCCATAGCATATAACATTCTAAAACATCCTGACAAAACTCCAGCACTAAGGCAATTACTGACTCACTATACACCAAATCGTCCACTCTGTTCTGCCAACAAATCACTCCTCTCTATCTCCTCAGCTGACAACACAGCAGGTAAAGCTCTGTTTTTACACAGTATAGCTAAAAGTTGGAATAACCTCTCCACTTCTGTGACTTCTGCACCAAATACTACACAATTGAAAAACTTCCTTAAGTCTCATTTTGTAAGTTCATGGCATTGTCCATGTGTTAAATAATCCTACAATATGCTTTCTCCATCTTTTGCTTTGTCTCCTACTTCAGACCTTCTGTGAGCATGGTATTGATGAATGGTATTCCTTGGTATATGTTTTTTATGTTGTGATTTCTACCCTATTTCACAATCTAACAAAATGTATATATGTAAATTTAACTGATGAGAATTTTTCTTTACTATTTTTCTGTTTCTCAAATGCTGATATGATGACACTGTTTTTTCCTTCTGTATAATATCATTCTTATTGTGTTAATTATGTAGAGCTTTTCTTCCTGGGCCTCCGCTGTAGATGGACCTCGTCCAGTCGGACCATCCCAGTTAACAAATGCAAAATAAAAAAAATAAAACATAAATGTTAGATGCAGTCAAGTGATAGTGCAGGGTTTTCTGGAGAGTTATTATTGAAAGATGGTTCCGGATTCATGAGTGTTCCTGTTATTTTTCCTTCAGGACGATGATGGTAGTCATGAGAGAAAAAAGTAGAAGTGCAGACAGTGGTAGAGGGATGGAGAAACTCATAACTAGAGTAAAAAAAAAAAGTGACAGAAAGGGGTATCAGAACAATTAGTCTATCATATAATTTATAGCATCAACTATGACTTTATCTGTAGATGGAAATAATCTGACTTAACACTTATTTGTTCCCTTTCCAAACCTCTTGTTCCAGGTTTTAATCAAGCTAAATCTAAAATGACTAGCGTGCACCACATTATTTATTTATTTTTTTCATAAAAACAGAATATGTTAACATGTAAAGAATAAATAAATAACTTAATTTTGAGAGAGTATTAATCATTAAAAATAAAATTGCTTTGCCACAGAAAAGTAAGTAAAAATAAAAATTGCTTTCATCAGTTCCAGTTTGTGTACAGAGTGATGTAACACAGATCATTTAAAAAAAAAAAAAAAAAAAAATATATATATATATATATATATATATATAAAATATATATTCATATATATGTGTGCGTGTGTGTGTGTGTGTGTGTGTGTTTGTGTGTATGTGTGTGTGTGTGTGTATATATATATATATATATATATATATATATATATATATATATATATATATATATATGTGTAAAGGTTCCATGAGCAGTCTTTAGGTCCGTGATGAGCACTGTGAAATTGTCTTGCTTTGTGTATCCCTCTTCTCTCTTTGTGAACTCCACAAAACTAAGAATAATTTTTGCAGCGCAATGTTGGTGCCTCTGTCGGCTGAAGCTCAATTCATTTGCATGGCCTTTATTGGCACACCCCACATTCCCTCACTGAGAATGGATTTATCTTTGGGGGTTGGCCAGTTTGAGAATTAGCAAGATGCAATATTGCAGTCTTTATTTTTCTAGAGCATATAGCACAATAGCAGTACTTAGCTGTTAGCTAGCAGATGTCTAACTAGAGAAAGAAGCATGAATGAGTATCTGCAAGTCTACTTTACTTATTCAGTTATTCTGCATTATGTATCTTTTTCTACTAGCAGAGAAACTTGGGAATTCCTTTGTTCTGTCTCTTAAGTCCAGCTGTAGACATATGATTTTCTTTCTCCTGTTAGCCTTTGAACCAGTTGTTTTTCTTTCCACAGTTTATTATCTGAATGAGTAAAATATATCCTGGGAGAGAAGAGTTGTGTAGCCATTACTTTATTTCACATACTGTGAATTTTTCTGAGTTATTGACAATTTAAGCCCAAGAAGTAGAAAGGCATTCGGTTTTTATATATCTATCTTTGAGGTCTAGACTTAATGCTGTAATCTGTTTGTCTATGAAACTCTTTTTGCTGAAAACATATACTCAGTGTAGAAGTTAGGCAGATGTCCAGAAGATAAGGTCCTGAGTTTTAGTCTTAGATTGCATACTTTTTGCTGAAGACATGATGCAGTTCAGGAGCACCTCAACTAGGAAAACCAAACCCTACAAGTCGTTTGCTGAAAAGTTTGGAAATAAATATTTAAATGGCAGTGTTTCGTGCACTCTGCTTTTCAATATTTTTGTTTCATATTATCACATGATATGTCAGGAGAATAGCAAGATCAGTACACAGTGATATACGAGTGTAGACTCAATAAACGCAATCAATACACATCAGCAATGGCACTATACACCAAGTACACAATGGCATCAAAAACAGAACTATAATAATAACAAATAATGCTAATTACAATGGGTATCGATGTCAGTAATGCATATACTGATTTTTCTTTTCAGTCAGTTTTTTTTTACATTGTTAGGGGGACGATAGCCAAAATAAGAGAAGGAAACTCAGTGTACTTGGCTTATGGCAACACAGAAAACTGTATTTTGGTGGACAAGATAAGAGGTGAAGAAGTCTCCAAAAAAGGGGTGGTGGTGACTTGGTACTAGTACTGTGTTCAAATAACACTGTGAGAGCCAGTTTATACTGATGTTCTAGGCAGAAGTCTGGATGTCACTCCTAGGAGGTCTTGGGAGGCTTTCCTGTTTTCTGCAGACAACTTTTTTTTCTGGAGGGCTTAAGTTTTGCTTAGTTTTATATTACTGCACATAGGGTAACTGAGCTTGTGTTCTTCTCTTGTGGTTTGAGCATTGCTCTTTAGGTCAGTTCTCAGATATAGGGTGAAGGGAGAGGGTTCTTATTAATTACCGAATGTGCTATTTAAGCTACCAATATATTTTAGGGAGGGGTCTGACTTTTCTGTAGGACACATCTGAAACAGTCATTATTGATGCCTGAATTATATTATACATCTTGCAATGGTGGTTCTATGCATTTTTGAATACTTTTTTTTTTCTTTTGCGTAGGTAGAAGTACTTCCATAAATGGTTGTATGCTCGGTCTATATTAGAAGACAGAATGAAAAAAATAGTGAACGGCAAAGCAGCGAAAAAAATGGACCTCGAAGTGTTGTTTGCCAGATCACAGTACAGTGAAGATTGGAATATTTGCCCTTCCCTCACTGTATGCTCTACTTGTGGCAAATGAAGTACATTATGACTGACACTGAAGTCCTGTCTCTGTTATATGTTAGGCTTGAATTGTTTGTTACTATTTCATTAACTTAACAGATCCTATTTTTGTTGGAGATTTACTTTATGTAATTTTCTTGTAAGTCATAATAGAATTCTTAATTATATTTAAATATGATTTTGCTTGTAGTAGTTCTTTCAACCTATTTTATGGCTGTATATTATGCAGATGGAACATGGTAATGTAATGTATGTTTATTATGTGTATTTTTCCAAAACCAAATATTTTAATAAAAATGACATAGGAAAAAATGAGTACACTTTCTTCTCAAAAGTAATAACAAAGTATCTTCTCTATATTCCTGGAGGTACCTTTAAAGTGGATATCCAGTCTATGCAGCCCTTAGACTCTGCTGAGAAAATTGTGTGGATAGGGCATGACTTCTGTGGTATAAAGGTAACAAACCATCCTGAGGATTCATGAACATGTGTGTACATATTTCGCTAAGCCTACAAGCTTTGCTCATGCTAGTGTGATGAACAGCGGTGCTCACTGAATAAGCAAGCTGCTAAGCAAGTCTGCACATTCAGCAGTACCTGGTCTTGGTCAGAACACCTGCTAGTGGAAACAAATAGGCACAAAGAGGCTCAAACATATAATATAAACAACAGGTTGTATATACACATGACTCTAGTAAGTGAACACATATAAACAGCAGAATGCATGACAAGGGCAACTTAAAGACATAATTAGGCAGAAGGGGAAGTTTAATGAGGGAAGTATAGTTAGATATAAGTAGATTAGTATACAAACAAAAGGAATTAAATTGATTTTATCTATATACATAATCATGTCCGCTTAGGGACACATGTATATAATTAAAAGGAAATGCTGGCAAAGGATGAAAGAGGGACACAGCTACAGTGTAACAAAGGGGAGTAAACAAGATGCATCTAAAATGTATGTAATGTCCAGAGTTGAGATAGTAGGTAACAAGGAAACTAGCTAGGGGATATTGCATATACTGCAGTAATTGCACAACAGGTGTTTATCCGGAAAGTTGTATTCCATAGCAAGCACTATTGCTGTATTCCCCACCTGTCATGTAAAACAGTTTAACTGAACTCTAAAGCTGTTGCCTTATGCACATCAGAAAGGGACTTTTTGGTGTCATTTGTTGTCACTTGTAACCATAAAAAAGCTATTGTAAAGTTTAAATTGTGTTATCAAAGCATATGTTGTATCTTAATATAAATTATGGACTAGTTTATACAGTTATAAAATCTAGCTGTACATTTTCCACTATACAATTGTTCAGTAAAGTGTGGCACTCA
Source organism: Protopterus annectens (assembly GCF_019279795.1). Classification (NCBI taxonomy): domain Eukaryota; kingdom Metazoa; phylum Chordata; order Ceratodontiformes; family Protopteridae; genus Protopterus; species Protopterus annectens. Next base: position 594,186,952 of record NC_056732.1, read on the forward strand.
CATGATTATATTGAGAATTCCTAGCTGCACCCATGTTGCAGATATATGAAACTACTCTGCCATTTTGATTTATGCTGTGGAGTGATCAAAGGTAACAAATTATATCTGAATGATTGGTGTTAGACCATACATACAATCATACAGGTTAAAGAATTGTAAGGCTTTCAGTGCACTGTGCATGAAGGAAACAATGCTGACATTGTTATGGCAGTGTACACATCTGTGACAATGTGGAAATACTCTGAGGAATAACAGATACATGTGCAAGTATTCCAATGGCAGTATTAATTGATGAAAAAAGCATTTGGTACAGCAACCTGCATGTCGTGAATGGTAGAAAGTTTGTCACTTTTCATGCATGCTGTCTATGTATGTGTATGTATGCAAGTATGTGTGCAAATGTAAAAGGATATGGGACATATGCAGTGTCACATTGACCAGGAAATAAACAGAATAACAATTTGATATACATACTGACAGTTGTCTAGCTATTACAGATGTGCCATATGTATATGCAAGATGAAGCTTATGGTTTTTTGATATCTAACGATATACACATAAATGGGTTTATATCACTTGATCGAAACACAATAACATCGAACACTATAACATCAAACTTATAACCTCGAAAACTGCACAAAACACAGAACACACAAACAATACTAACTATGTCTAATGTGGGGGTCTTCACCCCCACACCCCCCTACTTAAATATACCAACTCTAAGATCGTAACACAGTGGAGGAAATAGTGAAGCTGTGGAAACGGTCCACCTAATTCCTGCTCTGGGAAATAATTTGATGTTCCACAGCTTCGCTGTTCTCAGTCTTCGAGGTTTTGGGTTCGATATCGTAACATTTGAGGTTTTGCAACTTTGATGTTATGATATAGACCCACATAAATCAAGGTACAACACACATGTAATCAGTTCTCCACAAGTGGATTGTGTGTGCATCAATGTTATTATGTATATTACTATGCATAAGGTGTATTATGTGTACAAAACAAATGGATAGGTAGCCCAGATAATACTTAGGCAAAATAAAATTACAAGCCAGCATCATGGTGTTATTGAAACAGTTACTGGGCAAATGTAACAAATGTCAGTCTACAATTATATGAGTATGATGCATTTGTGATACTTTAATCAAGGATATGACATGTATCCTTCCTGCTGCAAGTGCTATGCCTTACATGTTGACATAAAATAATTGTATCAGAGTACAAATGTGAATGCAGTATATCATGAGTTTGTACCTGATATTCAGACCTGAAGAGAGCCTTCCTAAACACATTATTAATTCCCACATGACACTTCATAGCACTGGTCTACTTCACAAATCCAAAATCCCACTTACCTGACTTTCATAAAACTGAGACCACCATCTTGAACTTTGCCCCTTGACTCCACAGTAGTGCAATCTCAGAGCTGATATATTTAGTTAGGGTGGGTGCGGGGGAAAAGCCCCTCACATGAATGGGTTTAATTTGCTTTGGTTTTATTTATTTTTGTTTGGTCAAGCAGTCTTTTTCCTGGAGTTGAATGTCGGTGTTCCGGGCACTCGGCTTTCTGAGTTTCGGCTTTGTCATCTCAGTTTTATGAGAGTCGAGTAAGTGGGATATCAGGTTTGTGTAGTAGACCTAATAGCATACATCATACCCAGGTGAAACATTAACATGTATTAGTAAGTGACCTGTTGGTAATTTACATTTCACATACACCAACTGTGCAGTGGTCTGTGACAAATGTCCTCCATTGCAAGAACAATGGAAAAGCCAGACTTACAGAGACAAATTCTATTATTTTGATAAAAAATAAATAAATAAATAAAAATAATGACAAGAACTATCTCAGAACATTGATTACTTAATGTGATTTGTGCTAAACAGTGTGCATCTAATATATCATTATAATTAGCATGCTCATAAGGCAGCACAGCACAGACTACCAACTCAACACAAAACCAGAAGAAAGTATTATAACACAGGCCCACTCACACTTTGTGACAATTTTGCAGCATGGCACACATTAAGAGATGATTAATAAGCCCTCATGTTCTTTAAAGCCCTATAGTGTGAACAGAATAATAACTTATATATGAAAATGTTTGTAAAAAATGCAATACATATCATTATTTTTGTATGAATAAATAATGTTTTTGAGCATTCACTTGCATACTCAGCAGTTACATCTTGCTAGACTTGAACACAGGCTGAGGTCAGATCTCAGAAAGAGCTGTATCAACCATTGACACCAGATAAAGAGGCATAACTGATGAGTTATGAAGAACCCATGTGAAGGGATTATATCATTATCCTATTGTAATAGGTATGATTCCCCAAACAGGGAGTGTGAGACTTAACAAATGTGGACCTCTTGTGGGGTGTAAGACTTAGTAAATGTGGCCCTATTATGGTGCTATATCTCCAGTCTTTGGCCACTCCAGTCTGTCACAATTGTCTGACAGACAAACTTTACCAGATTCAAACACCTGTCAATCATGCTCTACATTCTACAGAGCTGTATAGTGACTGCTTCTGCCACAGGAGATAGTAATGGAAGGTATGAAGAAAGGAAGGCTTTTGTTGCTCATTTATTCAATATAAATTATTCTGAGGGATCAAAAGGATATAACAATATAATTGTTTACACAAATATGATTTATCACAATCATTGCTGGCTGGCTAAGGCATACATGTCTGACCACACTGTTTTGCACATATACATTCCCAGACCTGAGCGACTGCCTAGGTGTACATGCTATATAAGTCTATATTAACTGCATATGCCATAGAAGAACTTTCACAACAGGCATTGTGGCACATCTGTTTAACTGCATGAAATCATCAATGTGTTGAAAGGGCTTTGATAGAAAGAAAACTTGATAGAAATAAATTGATGCAATGTTGTATGTGCCACATCAGTACACACACATTAGAGTTAAACATCTGCCTATGTAAGTACACAATCTACAGAACTGTGTATTAACCACAGAACACAGGTGAAATCTTTCCACTGCTGTGACACATAATGCAATTGAGAGCATGACTTCATTATTGCGGTGCAATGTAGTCTGAGCTAAAAGTAGTGGGGGAGCCCTCTTCCCATTGTAATTGTAAACACTAAAACAATGGTGGATGTAATTCATGCATAATGATATGCTGACACACACACTGATACTATTCAGTTATTGCAGGTTTCAAACATCTACTTATCAAAGAACAAGAGAATTGCCTCAATTGCATGTGCCATTGCAGAAGTCTTACTACAAATATGAGACAGGGTGTATTTCAAGGCATTACCTAATCTTTTTGCTGCAAGGCATATGTATATCTTTAAAATTATTGAAAGAGTGGTCTCAGCTGTCTCTTTGTCTCAAAATATTACATGACATACCCAACCACATATGTTGCATAATGCAGTCATCCTTGTCACTGTAGAAGCACAATCATGCACAATATATAGCTAATGCTAGATTCAAGCTCATGGCTTACTAAGCCCACAAGCTATGGAACATTGTAGCATTTCTTGACCCCACAGCAGAAAGCTTATTACAATCATGAAATAAATCTCATTTTGACAAATGGGCTCATCGGTGTTTAACAAAGCAGTTGTCTCTGATAAAATGGACATGGAGTAGTGAAAAAGCCCTCTCTGGTTATATATGTACACATCAGATACGTGGGTGACACCATTCTTTACTACATGTACATTCACACACAGTAGCACAGCCAAATCTATGAAGAAATGTCTGGGTCTGAACTGACTACCTAACTAACTTTACAAGCTAGAGGATATTAAACAAGAGATATTATTTTACAAGTGTGAGAGTGCACATTTGAAAGGATGACACCACTATTGGTTTGATAGGGTGATGTGTGTGTGTGTGTGTGTTAAAGGGAAAAAGAGTCTACTACCACTATAAAACAACACATCACATCTGTGGGTGAAGCTATTTCTACCTAGCACAAAAGAAACACACACATTCATTGTAGCTAGTCACTACTGGATTCAAACCATCTGTCTACCAAGTCACACAATTTAGGGAGCACTGTATCAAGTGCAAGCACCACAGCAAAAGTCTCTATGTAAGTGTAAAATAGAATGCATTTGAATGAAAGACTTCAACATCATGTATTACAATTTTCTGTATTAAAAGGGGATGTAATTGATTGCTAAGCATTCTTCCACTGCAGATGTGTTGCCTTAGTGGAATTGTACACATGAGATCTGTTGTTAAAGCCATATCTACATGCCACTAGATACACACACTCATACTAATTCCACAGTATTGGATTTGAGCGCCTAACTATCGAGCTACAAAATTTAGAGTATACAATATGAACTTGTTGCACCATAGGAGAAGTTTGATTACAACAGTGAGATATTCATATTTGAAAGGATGAATTTATCAATGTGTTGCAGAGAAGATGTCTGTGATAAAAGTGGAAGAAATTGATGGTGAACTTCTCTACCAGTTGAAATGTGTCCAGTAAATGAAAACGTACACAATGGATGTTTTATGAAGGCAATTGCACCTGACACCACACAGACACACACACACACACACACACACACACACACACACACACACACACACACACACACACACACACACACACATTCTGGTTTTACAAGGCTATATTTGAGCCACCTACCTATTTAGATACATGATCTAGAGAATACAACATCAGCCACAAGTGCCACAGGAGTAGTATTCTTTGGATAATGATCTAGAGCACCTAAAGGTGTTACTGCTTAAATCTAGGAGTTTAAACAAGAGGGTAAATAATAAAATATAAAAAGTCATGGCTAAAATCAGGAAGAACAAGTCCCATAGTAGTAAGAGCTCTCTAATTAAAGAGGAAGCTAAGAGGACTAATTAAGTCCAACAAGACGAATTACAAGGTCAAGATAGCCTCACAGGCTAATGACAACAACAAGACCTTCTACAGCAATGCCCAAAAACTCAAAGGCAGCACACATCAGTGTGCCCAAACTGGTGGTTAATGGTGGCACCTTCACTGAGCAGAACAGCATAGCAAATTTTTTGCCTAACAAATTCAGCTCAGACTTCTCCACCCCATCCCCCCTCATGAAATACCTGCTAGCATACCTCTCAACTATTATCAGAGAGCAGGTCCTGGCAGTACTCACTAAGGCCAAAAACACAGCCTCAATGGCTCCTGATAATATCCTGGGATTTCTCCAAAATAGCCTGAGACATGCCCCATCAAGATTACTTGAGTCACTTTTCAACTATAGCCTAAAACAAAGGCATGAAAACGAAGGACTGCAATAGTTATCCCATCCCCCAGAAGGGTGGACCATCAACTGTCCCCTGGAACTACAGATCTGTTAGACTAAACATTCATATGCAAGGCCATTTAATGAATTATAATGGAAATGTTCAAAAAAGACATAGGCAACCTTTAGAGTCTGTACTGAACCCAGTTTGGCTTTGCCAAGGGAAGATCATGCCTACTAAATCTGGTGGACTTCTTTGAGAATGTCACAGAGGTAGTGGATGAAGTGAAAATGGTGCACACCACCTACCTGGTCCTAGCTAAGGCATTTAGTGCAATACCCCACTTGGGGAGACTTGACAAACTCAACAAACTGGGCATAACCCCCTACTTAACTTGCTGGATTGCCATCTGGCTCAGAGGTAGGATCCAGGAAGTCAGGAATGGTGATACCACCTTCACTGGAGACCTGCCACCAGTGGTGTATCTCAAGCTCTGTGCTGGGACAACTCCTTTTTGACATCTATTTCTCAGATGTAAAGGCTAAGGTAAAGAGCCTTTGGCTGACCAAGTTTGCAGATGACTGCAAATTGAAAGCTATCATAGATTACATGACATCAGCATCTTACAAGAGGGTTGAGCACAAACAAATGACTGGTACCAAAGTCACAAATTAAGACTCAATGCCAAGAAATACATTATAGTGCCTTTTGGGAAAACTGCTGTCCAGGCTAATTACTCCAAAACTGACACACGCCTAAGAGTTCATTTGGTAGTCAAGGATCTGGGAACATATCTAGAAAATAATCTGGCCTTTGAACAGCATTTTTCAATGGTAGTAAGAAAATCATTCTGTGTCATCCAACTTATAAGTAAAGGCATGGTACCCAGGTCCAAGGAAGTCATAGTGTCACTTAATTCAGCCGTTATCAGACCCATCACAATTCAACCCTTTACCCCGATCCTGGACAACTTTAACTATCCAACCATAAATTGGAAGGACTACTCATTCCGAAAAAAAAGAAAATGCCCAGAGATACCTTAATTTTATCAATGCAAATGCCTTGGACCAGCTGGTTGATACCCCACAAGAGGTGAAAATATCTTGGACTTGGTATTAACCAACATAAGTAACCACTGCAGTATCCCTACAGTGTCATCCTCCCTGGTAAGATCTGACCACAAAGCGATCACTTTTGAAGTCACCATCTCCCTGACCACCTACTAGATAGGGTCAAACAAAAAAAAAAAAAACTTCTCAAAAGCTGATTACAACCCCTTGAGGGAAGGTATAAACAGCTTCACAGCTCACTCCCTCTCCATAGGGACTGGCACATATGCCCAAACCTACACCAAAGTACTATACAAGCACTTATGTAGCTGCATGGAATCAGGAATACCTGACAGGACTAAGTCATCCTCCTCAAGGAAGACTAAACCTGTCTGGTGGATATCTGCAGTAAATAAACTCTATACTAAAAGGAAAAAAAAATGCTGTCCAGGACCAAGAAGGAGCAGGTGCCTAATCGGAAACAATCTCTCTTTAGTCTGAACAAGCAAATAAGAGCACTAGTGAAATCCTCCAAAGCAAACTTTGAATCCAAAATGGCCACATCTATTAAAGACAATCACAAGGCTTTCTTTGCATATGCCTGCGAATGTAAAGAAAGCACCCAGATCTTTTCAGAACTGGTGGTCAAGGACACCAAATACATAAACACTGTAGATATAGCCAACCTGCTGGCAGACAGCTTCAGTGAAAACTTAATCCCTCTTAAACCCATCAGTAATTCAGGACATCCCCAGCACCTGACACCCTCCGCTTATCTCTAGGGAGCAAGTCATCACTGCCCTCTCAAAGACAAAAAATACAGCCTCCATGGGGCCACATAACATCTCAGGCTGCATTCTACATGAACTCAGACAGGAACTTGCAGGACCATTAGGCACACTATTTAATCAAAGCCCAAGTACTGGCTTCATCCCAGCTGAATGGAGGACAGCCACTGTCATCCCTTTGCACAAAGGTGGAATGCCACAGATCCATGAAATTATAGACCCATCAGCCTAAGCCATGGAGTGGATTATCATGGACCTCATTAACAAGGACATTTGCAACCACCAAACACTTGATCACACACAGTTTGGTTTCATCAAGGGGGGAATTATACCTATTAAATTTGGTCAACTTCTTTGAGACAGTCACCAAAGCCATGGACAAGGGAAGATGGTGCACACCACCTACCTTGACCTGGCTAAAGCCTTCACTGCTATTCCTCACTCAGGTATAATAGATAAACGCTCTCAACTAGGTGTCAATCCATATGTTATCAGATGGGTAGTAAACTGGCTTACTGATAGAACCCACCTAGTCAAAATAGGGGATGCCACCTCAAGCAGTCAGCCCATAACAAGTGGTGCACCCCAGGGATTGGTCTTGGAGCTCTTGTTGTTTGGCATATACTTTTCTGAGGTGCAAGTCAAACCCAGTGTGCTATGGCTGACCAAGTATAAAGATGACTGTAAACTGGGCACTGTCATCCGTTCCCCTAATGATGTGGACATCCTCCAAGAGGGTCTCACCCAAACATATGACTGGTGCCAGAAACATGGCCTCAAACAGAATGCCAAAAATGCATCTTCATCCTCCCCTTTGGGGAGAGTGACATCCACACAGATTATCACATTAATAACAAGGTCCTAAGCACACAATCAGTCATGAGGGACTTGGGCCCTCAGTTTGATAGCAAACTGACTTTTGGCCACCATATTGCCAATGTTGTATGGAAAGCTTTCTACATGGCCCACCTCATTAGTAAGGGTATCTCATCCAGGGACAAGGTGGTGATAACATCCTTGTATTCTTCCCTTATAAGATCCATTATTGAGTACAATTCCCATTTTGGCATGTACCTCACAAAGCACATGCAGCAGCTGGAGAGACCACAGTGATCCTCACCAAGAGAATCCAGAGCCTCAAACATCTACCATACACAGATAGGCTAAAGACCCTATCCCTCCACTCAGTCTCCTACAGCCTCCTCACAGGTGACCTCTGTCTGGCATACAAAGCAATCTCAGACCCTGCCTTGATAGGGCTGCTGCATATCCGCTAGTCAAACTCTACTCGAGTAACCCACACACTCGACTTCAACTTGGTCTGTGACATCAATAGGACTTGTTGGTGGGACAGATTTGTGTCCCAGAGACTCCCTCTTCTGTGGAGTTGACTCCCACTCCACTTCAAGCAGAGCACTTCATTAAGGCTTTTTAAGCAAAAGCTAGATAACTGGATGGGTAAGAGAAAATACAACCCTGGGATTCCATCTGTGTCCCTGTTAGGTGCATCAGGTGCTGATTTCTCTGAACATGGGTTAAATTCTTGGCTAGGCTTGTAAGGACCTCAGGGCCAATAGCCTAGTAACTTCCTATGATCCTATGTTCCTATGATCAAACTTCTCCATGTAGTTGGCCAGAAATATGCAACAGTTGGAATGCCCATGAAGGTTCCTTACAGGGAGAATCCAGGGTATAAATATACTGTCCTTTACAGATTGCCTTAAAGCCCTAACTCTATAATCTACAGGTTATTGTGAAGAGATTTGTGTCTGGCATGCAAGGCATACTCAAATCCACCTTTTCTGGACCTTTTGCACATGCACAAAATGAACAGCATGAGAACCACTAGACGCAAGGACTTCAATTTTGGTTGTGATAAAAATAAGACATTTTGATGAGACAGATATGTGTCTCAGCAAATACTCATTATCTGGAACATGCTCCCCATCCATGTAAAGCAGAGTCCATCCCTAATCCTATTTAAGCATAACCTTGACCAAGTTATTGGAAATTGAAAATTTACCCCAGGTCTGACTCCCATTTCTCTGTTAGACAGAGACAGCCAGACAGTAATGCCCAAACTAACATACCCCCCAAACATAACTTTTATAAACTCCATAACATACCCCTTCCTAATAAATGCCCATGATACATAAGGACAACATTTAGTTGTATTGCATGCTTAGGCTTATAAAGGCCTTGGTGGTCTTTAGCCTAGTATATCCCTATTAACCTATGAAAGGATGACCCCGTAAGTGTGTAGCAGAACAAACATTGGTGTCAATAGTGTACAAAAAACTGGTGTGGGAGAACTCTTCCAGTGTAAGTGCTTCTCCTGGGTGGAACTGCACACATTAGTTGTATAGTTGAAGCCATACCAACCTGACATTAGAGACCTACATACTCAGAGTAGTTCAACACTGTTAGATTGAAACCAACCCCCTGTCTAGTTACACAAACCGAAATACAGAGCAACAACCACAAGTGACTTAGGAAAAGTCTGATCGTAACACACTGAGTGCACTTTGGAAAGGATTACCTCATCAGTGTGTTGCAGAGAAGAAAAATAAATTGATGGTAAAGAACCTGTTCCAGTCTGTTTCTCATGAGTGAAAGTGTAAATATCTGATACATGCATAAAGCCAGTTCAATCTTGCACTAAATGCATATACACACTGTCATGCTAGTCAGTCACTGTTATATTCAAGCACCTACCTAATTACATAATCTGTAGTATATTGTACTAACCACAAGCACCACAGGAGAAGTCTAATTTTAATTGTCAGATACTGCACATTTGTAAAGATTACAATGTCAGTGAGTTGTAGAGGAGTTAGTATGCATCACAGGTTTAAGTGACAAGCAGAATTAACAGAAATCCATTGATCGCAAGGAACTACATACTGCTCAGATAACTTGCCTATCCTGCCATTCATACAAACTGCTGTAGTGTGATTGACATGCAGCTGTTTAACAATATGCTGTAATGATGATAATCACACTTGTGATACATTGGATTGACAGCCAAACATTCCTGTGTATTCATCACATGAAGATTCCATATATATAGTAATCACTGGTTGTGTCATTTTCCATGCTTCCTTATGCATGGCTAATGTGCAGTGCAAATTAAAAATAGATAGGTCATGAAGGCACATTACTTACTACCACTCATCCAGAATATGTGCAAAGCTCCCACACCATGGTACATCATTTTCATGTCTAATGTGTTGGAAAGTAGACATATACTTGCATAATTGAGTGTTTAGACAATATCACAGTTAACTTACCGTATACTGAGTACAACAGTCCGTTATAAGATACAGAAGCCACTGAAACCACTGACATTACTCTCTTTTTGTCAAAATCACTCCCACTGTCAAGCTCATTTTCACAATTGGTGGCAAAGTATTAGCACATGCTTAATGATATTTTGAGGCCTTTAACTTAGATTGGGGATTAAGTGTAATCTATGGTGCTCCAAGGCAAGCTTTGCACAAATGAGTGCAGACATACATATAATTCTGATTCTGAACCATTTAGAATGCATGTTTGTTATGTTAATGTTTTGTGTGTCATGATTTACATATTTGGCACGATAATTGCAGTAAAGTAACCATTATATGGGTATGCAGGGTCATACTTAAACAGCCATAGTATCTGATTATTATACATGTATCTGTGCCATGTTGCATTGATTCTTATGCAATTCTATGTGTTTGTATAGCATCACTAAGTAATACAGTCACTACCTGATAACAAACACAGTTGTCATAATTAAAAGACTTCAGGAAAGGCATGAACATGCAAATTCATTCATTCTATTACCTTATGTATGTATATCAGCAATATTTTAAAGATGTGCCTGGTGTATTATGCTGGCTAACACATACCAAATGTCTTGTACTTATTTCTGGGAAAGTATGAGTAGTTTTATCTGATTATGAAACATGTAAGGGACCAAGTATGTTAATGCTGGTGGAATCCCAGCATATGGAAATGCTATGACGCAAGGACGTTTGTGTACAGCATACTTCATAACACTAGCTACAGTTGAAACATCCCATATGGTAAACATTCGACTCTGCAGTCTGGTCAACATATTATAATAACTAACTCCTAGTGCTATCTGCCAATATTTTCATAGTGCAGTGAGGCTAAGCACAGTAGCGTTAGAGCAGCAGGCTAATGCGACCTAAGGCATAATATAAGAACTGCCATTTATCATCACTTACTATTGTGTTCAGTGTCAGACATCATGCAAACACTAAGGCAAATGATGATAAAGAAGGTGGTACAAAAAATGATGAGAAAGAAAAGGGTACACAGCACGAGAGCTAGACATTAAAACATTTTTGGTTCTGGGTCATTTTGGGTGAAGCAGTGGTGTTTTAATCTGAGATTTGGCATCATACTCAGTGGCAGCAGTGGTGCAGCAGTTAGCATTGTCACCTCACAGCAACAAGGTGTCTGGTTTGATTCTCAGCTGGGGTGCCTTCTGTGCGGAGTTTGCATGTCCTCACTACGGTTGCATGGGTTTCCTCATAATGCTCCAGTTTCCTCCCGCATTCCAAAGAAATGCATTAGGTGGACTGGATACTCTAAATTGGCCATAGGTATGAGTGTGTGTGCGAATAAGTGGTATGGATGAACTATCCTGTCAGGGCTAGCCATCCAGTGGTGTAAACCTTGGCACGCGATGATTGTCACTGTTGAAGTGACATCCCAACCCCATGTGCAAAAAAATGGGAAAAAGGGATTGAGGATGGATGGATTTGGCATCATACTAATTCTGTGATGCTGTGTACAGTAACATACTTCCAATATGAAGCAAGCATGGGTAGGTGAGTAGAAACATGATTAAGATGTAAGTAGGATAATAGAGCGTTAATAACATATCTAGCCAACAAGTATCATAATCATGATAATGGTCGGTTAATAACAAAAAAAAAAAAAACAGTCCACAGGCCTTAGAATTATCTGAAGACATCGCAATGAAACTCATACTTCACAAACTTAAAATCACACATTTGAAGGGATATAGATGAAAGATAATAATATAAAAATAAGGACAGTACTGATAATTGAAACTTTGCATATGGAGTACATTATATTCAGCAGTGAAATACGTTTGCAAGAGTAACTCACAATAATGTTTTCAGTCTGCATCTTTAAAGCACAGTAGGGTTAAGCACATTTATACAAAGATAACCATACTAGTGACAGCAAAAACTCACCAGTAGTTACCATAAGACATGAAACACCATTTACTGTCACTTAGTACTGGTGTGAGTTGCCAAACATCTCGCAAATGCTCAGGAAAGAAATTGAACTAGCCATGTATATTGTGTGTGGTAATGTTTTTTTAACCAGATTAAATTTGTAAAAAAGGGGTTGATATGTCAGAGGTGGAAATGTCAGGGAGGCAGAGGACTGGACACAGGAGAAGAATATAGGAATGTGCAGGATGGTGGTGGTAGAGCTAAATAGCTATCCAGTTCTTCCCAAGATAAATATATACTTGTAAAAATATTTGGATGGATTTGTATAGTCACCATATCAGGGCTGGCTGACAACAACAGATAATGTTGCATAACAAATTGGTCCTTTTTTCTTTTTTTTAATTGAGAGAGGAATATTAGGGAAGGTTTTTAGAACTAAGATAATAAGGCAGGTAGGGTAGGTAAGGTAGCAGGCACAAACATAAAGGACATGCAGGACAGACAGGAATGATGATGGACACAAAAGGTTGGGGACATCATGAATAGGGATAGGTATGGAACATCAGACAAACATCCACATCCAACTTGTATACAGTTTGAATCTAGTTCTTATCCTCAGAACTGTCATCCATGTCTCCAATTACAGGTCCCTATGTCAGTGCTGGATGTGGTATCAACTTTGCATTGTGACACACAACATTTTATACTCTGCCAGATCAGCTGATGGGGCCCCTCTCCATGATGTCCTTCATCTGCTCTTTCCACTCCTGTTGGGTGAGAAAATCACTACCTCTAGTACTACTCCAGGTGGGTACCTCTGCACCAGTAGCCATGGCAGAGCTACCTGATTTAGGTGGAGCACTTAGGTCAGGGGTTGTGGAGGCAGCAGTGACAGATTGTGTCCCAGATATGCTGTGAGTCTATGCTGCATATGGTGCTGCTGCTGCCACTACCTGTGGAGGTATAGAGGGATGAGCTATAGAGGTCGGTCTTGCTCCTTGTGCATATGGTGATTTCTCTAGCAGCTGTGATGTTCCCACACCAAATAAACAGAGAGAGAGAGAGAGAGAGAGAGAAAGAGAGAGAGCTGGGGAAGAAAAAAACACAGATAGTAACATCAATGACATGTCAGATAAATATTTTAATATATAAACAAATATAACACATAAATATGCTAACCTTGCCATATCCACATATGCTATGAAGGCATTAATGTCTCATAAAAATACCTCAAACAGTGTTATTATGAAAAATATGGAAATAGTTAGTTGCCTATGGCATATCAGGTATATGCATTCCAAGTAAAAAGCATCCATTTACAAAAATAGAATGTTTAATGTTATTTAATATTGCAGTTAATCATTTTTATATACTATCCTTTTGTAAAACCGAATTATTTCTGCTGGGAATTGAACCCAAGCTCAGCTAAGTTTATGTACTCATTGCCTAGTGCTATGATCAAGAGGTTTTGGAGCAGGCATGTATGCATGTTAGAAATGCTAGATATGCCACCTCAAGCTCATGTGGTCTGATACCATGAAAACTGTGATCTTGTTAGCATTCATACCTGATCTGTACATACTCCACACTTCTGTGATGTGAGCCATTCTTTCCTGATGCACTTCTCTTCTCTGGGCTATTGCTTTAACAGCTATACAGAACAGAAAATGCATAGTATATTATTGAATATTGATGTGTCACTATACTTACAGTACTCAGGGTTTTTTCCAGTCCTAAATTCTGCCTCTCATTAGATCAGGAGGTCCTGCTTGTGCCTCTTTGTGTCACTATAATGGTGATAACATTGTTCCCCAGAGTGTTGAATACCAGTTGCACCGAATACAGCCTTGGCCAAACCATTCTACATCTCAGTCTTGTATTAAGAGACAGTATAGTCCCCCTGCATAAGCCTACAGTAGTAGCAAATTATGAAAAGAGACATAAATATACTGAGCTTATCTTCACAGCACCTTTAGGTTCTAAATGGAGCACCATCTTCATGTTCACCTCCCTTATCTTCTGAATGACACCAAGAAATATGGCAGTGGATTGGCACCCATTTCAGATCTCACACGTACCAGCCCGCGCACAAGAAAGAAGTAGGCAAAAAAAATAAAATCAAATAAAAACAATTAGTCAAATGAAAGGTTCTATATAGCAATGAACACTTTATTTATAATATCATGACACATACATCCTTTTTGCAGTTTGCCATATGAATATGATGATTTCTGTCACACATTATCAGGCCTTCATGTAATTATAATTCATGAGAAAAAGTTCACATGACTTGGGGAAGTGGCCAAGATAGTAAACAGTTAGCAGCACTGTTGTTTAGCTCTGCTTCATATTAACATCTCTGACAGGATTTTTACTAAAAAACTCAAACAGAACATTTCAAAACTCGAAGAATTTATAGTTGAACATCTGGTGAATGATTTACTATAAAAAATAACAAGTTTGAAATGTTTTTAATTGCGTTTTCATATCAAGAAATCTAGAAATAACTAATTGTCTCAGAATAAGCCACTCTAAGCCCATTGTACAGGACAGTACAATGAAAATAGACATACAGGCTATACTAAGTAACATCAATGAGTATAGATGGGTCTACCTGACATTGCCAACACTCCAGAATGCCGACAACCATATGACCGATACCATATGATCGACATTTGGTATGCTGACAATGTGGAACTGGCATCTCACTCTAGTGTGGAATGGAAAGATTTCCATTCCTGCATTGTAGTGTGATCTCGGAGTTGGTATATTAAAGTTACGGGGGTGTGGGGGGTGTAGCCTCCCATGGGGGTGTGGGGTGCTTAGACCCCCTGCTAACTGTTGAAAGTAAATTTTATTTTTTTATATGGTCTACTTACAATGTTGAGATTTCAGATGTCGGTCATATGGTTTCGGCCATATGGTTGTCAGCATTCTGAAATTTCGGTATTGTGAAGTAGATCCGTATAGATAGATAAATTAGAAAAAAATTAAAAATTTTAAAGAGGAAATGTAAAAAACAAGTTGAAGTGCTGAGTGAAGCTGTTAAATAACAACCATCACAAATCATGACTACAGAAGAGGCAAGGTCTTATTTTGAAAATGATCATAACACTGAATTTCTTATGAAACAAAACAACTTATTCTGGGGAAAAATAGAAAACATACAGAACAAATCTAGAAGGAATAACATCAAGATTTACAGGATTCCAGAAAAAAAAAGGAGACAGTATGATTCAATTCCTTAATACCTTGCTGCCTAAAACTTTGAACCTGCCTGACGCTTTTACCTTTAGCATTGAAAGGGCACATAGATCACTTTACAACTCATCTTTAAGAAAAACAAAATCTTCACCAAGGTCAGTGAACATAAGCTTTTTCTCAAGTCAAGATAAGGATCTAGTCTTAAAAACTGCATGGACAAATTATCCAGTCAAAATTAAAGAAAATAGTATAAGATTTGACAATTACTATTCAACATTTGTGATATCAAAGAGAAAAGCATATGTGCCACTTGTTAAAAGCTTAAAGAAAAACAATAAAACAATATTAAAGCACAAATCCTATTTCCCGCAAAAATAAGGATTCGACTTTCAGAAGAAAAAATATTTTTAACACCTTTGAATATGCAATGGACTTTATACAGAAAAATAAAATCCTAGAAAAAAAAACAGAAGAAATGGACTGGAATCTTTCAATTTCTTTGAAAACTAATGAAACAAGAGATGGTTGCTTAATAAAAGACAAAAACAGTACAAAATTGAAGGTCAAATGAAAATCAATGTATTTCATGGTGGTGAATTCTTACTAATTTAAAGAAGGGCTTGAATACTTATGAACAGGTGTTGAATAATACTTTTACAAGGTAAATCATTTATTACTTTCTTCCCTACTTCAAATGGTTACTTGTTCCCTTTTTTAAAATGTTACAGCTTGATTCTTTTAGCTATATATGCGATTAATACCATTTATTTTCATTTAGAGTTTAAAATGTTAAGCTATTCATTTTATTAAATGTTAATCATTATTATGATGAAATGTATGTTAGCATACTTCCTGATATCTTGACATAGTTGAGTAATGTAATAATAAATATAATACAAGATGCATCAAATGACACTAAAGAGGTATGTTATGTTAAATTCTTGGTTCTTTAAATGGTCCAGTAGTGTGCTACTGATAGAATAATTGGCATGTAATAGTACTCAGGATAGTCTTGCTATGTTATAAACAAAGTTAAAAAAATATAGCTTTTTACATATATAAAATGATATTAAATAATTAGAGTAACATTCATACTTTTACAAGTTAAACCTAGATCACAGATAAATGTCATTCTTTTAATGTAAGTTTATTTGCTATGTCTCCTTTAAAAAATAACAGTCTGCTTTATACTAAACATCTCATACAAATAGTGCTTACTGAATCATTAAATGTTATTTCTTTAAATATAATAGCTTTTTAGTGGCTAAAATACTTTGAAATGTTTTTGTTGCTTTTTTAGTAGTTTGGAGGGGTTTGAGGGATTAATGTGTAATACAGAAGTGGTTTATATTCACTTGCAAGCATTTTTAGGTGAATTGAAATTGATGGACTGTTCATTTTCAAGCCCTTATTATGAAAACCAGCTTGAAACAACTTAAAGTCATGAGCACTTTTGTGATGCTGTGGGAGCTCTGAAAATTCTAAGAATTGTCTAGGTTACTTCTTCCTGTCTAAAAGTAAATAATCACAACATTTTGAATAATATGCTAAGCTGTCAATGAACACACAAGTTAGATAATATGCAAAAGACAGTGAATTGCATTCTAAACCACTTTCAGTTATTACATAGTTCTGAATGCTTGCTACTGATAGTATACTTAACATATAATTGCACCCAGGAAAGTTATGTTATATTACAAAGTATAAAAATATATTTTACATATATCAGCGTTATTACTGTAATGATATCAAGTAATCAGAGTAACATTCACACTTTTACAAGTTAAACCTGGATCACAGATAACTGTCATTCTTTTAATGTAAGTTTCTATGCTATGTCTCCTTTAAAAAATGACAGTCCTCTTTATATTAAGCATCTCATACATATAGTGATTATTGAATTATTAAATGGTATTTCTTTAAGTAAAATAGCTTTTAATGGTTAAAATACTTTGAAATGTTTTTTTTTTTTTTAGTGGTTTAGAGGGATTTGAGGGATTGAATTGTCATGTAGAGGCAGCTTGGATTCACTTGTGAGCATTTTTATGTGGATTTTAACTGATGGACTGTTCATTTTCAAGACCTCATCATGAAAACCAGCTTGAAACGACTTAGCATCATGAGCACTTTTGTGATGCTGTGGGAGTTCTGGAAATTCTATGAACTGTACAGGTTACTTTTTCCTGTCTAAAAGTAAATAATCATAATATTTTGAATAATATACTAAGCTGTCAATGAACACAAGTTAGATAATATGCAAAAGACTGTGAATTGTGTTCTAACCACTTTCAGTAATTAAATAGTTCTGAATGCTTCCAGTATACCAAAAAGATAGTTTATATACTAGCATATTGAAAGATACTTCTGACAAAAACAAATAGTATTGTGTTTCTTTGTTATTGTCTCTTTTTAATGATAATAGCATTTCATATCTCAGGAGAATTTATTATGGAAAGTTTGAATCTTAAACGTGAAGATTTTTTAGATGTTTGTTCAGACACTATTATACATAACATTTAAGAAAAATAGGACTGATTGTAATAGTAGTACCAGATTAAAGAGTATCAAATATATAAGGGTAAATATAAATATTCTGTCATATGATATTTTACTCTAGGATTATAGCTAAAATGCAAAACCTAGGAATATAGTAACAATACAAAACACATTATACAAACAAAAATAGAAAGAGATCAATATATGTAAATATGTATATAATTAAAGATTATAAATATGTCTACAAGGGTGGGAGGTCAGCATAGTGGTTAACATGTTCACCTTATAGGCACAAGGTACAGGAATTAATTTTCATGTATGGTAATTGGCTGGGCATGGCATGGCCTACAAGGACAGTTAGCCTGATACTAATCTATGAACATATGATTCTATGAACAGCTTTGCACTTAGTAAATAAAATAGAAAAATATAAAATCATCTGCCCAATAAATTAATAAATATGAATATAACCACTGACTTCCACCATATAGTAGACCATAGAGATAATGCGAGATACAAGGAAAGATAATTGTAGAGATATTCAAATTTGTCATCTTATAATAATGATTCTGAGCACCTGTTTACATTTTTTTATTCATAATAATTCACAGCTGGGCTTTTTTAAGATGATGCAAACAAAAAATATGAGGTGCATTCATATGAATCAGAAGCATAAGCTAAGCATTGTTAGTCTAACGGAGAATTTGAGAGGTAGTTTGCTCATCTTTTTCAAGAAACTAGGAATACGTTATTCCATAGTAGAATGTTTTAGGGTTATATCATTAGGCAATTTTTTTATTTGCTTCAAAAGTTTTGTCCATAGCTAAAGATTCTATATTGCTATATTTAAACTATATAGTAAGTTGTGTACATAAATGTGGTTTCATTATACCTGTGCTTTGTTTTTCTCTTAAACAAATGTCTGATTTTAAATGTATATCTATTAATATAAGTGGATTGAATAATCCAGTACAGAAGTGGAGTCTGTTACTTGCAATTACATAAAGCTCAAATAGTATTTCTACAGGAAACAAATTTATTTAATAAAGATGTAAATAAGCTTTCATTAAAGATGCCTATGTTGATAAAAATTGTAAGTTAAACATAGGTATAACTGAGTGAAACAGAAAAGAACCCTTACATGATTCCAGGGGTTGGACCTAAAGATGCAAAAGTGTACTTTGACCCTAGCCTTTTACATGAAAGTTGAAGCCACAATGGCTGGTGATTTTAATTGTATTTAATCAGACAAAAATTCCACTGTAGATAGAAAGCTGAGAATCGCATCTTCAGCCAAAGATGTACCACATTTTATAATGAATTTAAAGGATACATATGAGCTAAGGAAGGCAAACTTATTTCAATTTATCCAGTATCCATACAGATATGCAACATTAACACATATCGATACATTTTTTTATCTTAAATTTGTTATCATATATCAGAGAAGTTTTAATAGTTTCATGTCCATTATCAGACTATAATGCTATAATCTTTGATATTACTTAAACAAATGACAATTTAATACATCACAGGAGATTACCAGCATACATTATTAAAATAAAAGGATTCAAGGATTGCTATGTTAAAGATATCAAACATTTACTACAAATAAATGTGAATGGTGAAGTACCTGGCATTGTCCTGTGGGATTCACTAAAGGATTGCTTAAATGGAAGAGTTAAAAATTTGGTATATTAGAAAAAACAAGAGAATGTGACAAATGGAATATACTACAGGCCAAAATAGGCATACTAAAGTTAAATCTAAAACCAAATGACATTATCCATTACTCTGAACATAAAAACTTAAATACAAAATGTGTTGAAATTATAAATCACATAGAAACTTAAATACAAAATGTGTTGAAATTATAAATCACAAAGTCTCAATAAACCTGGAAAAACTTAAACTTCAGGCGTATTCACTAAGCTCTTTAAGCTTGCATAAACTTGCTCTTAGATCAAAGAAAATTGATACTTGTGTGTTGTTCATTTCATATTAGACATTATAATGCATATAATTATAAAACGTAAGAAGAACATATATTAAAGGTATTCATGAGGGCTTTAAAATATTTTATGAAAATATAAATAATAATACAAATAACCTAGATAATGATGATATAGTTGATACTCTTCTAATGATAAAATACCAAGCGAACAAATAATACAAATTAATAGACAATTTACTTTAACAGAAATAAAAGATCATATAAGAAAGTTAAAAAGTAATACAGTGCCGAGCTTAGATGTTCTTATACCAGAACTATATAAAATACTACTGGATGATGAAGTTAAAATATTAGATAAGGTATATAGAGAAATGAAAACAGCTGCTAATCCCCCCTTCATGGAAATATTCTCATGCATCACCCATTTTAAAACAAGATAAGGATCCTACAAAGTGCTCATCATACAGATCCATTTCACTTTTAAATGTAAACTATAAGATGTTCATGTCTATTTTAGTTAAGAGAATTAATCTACTTATACCTAAAGTATTGTAATTAACAATGATCAAACTGGGATTATTTTACATAGACAAGTACAGGATAATATAATAAGAATACATAAATTAATAGACTATGCAAATAAAAATAAAAATGACTTTATATCATTAATCTTAATTTAGGTAATGCTTTTGACTCATTTAATTGGTTGTACCTGTTTCAAACAAATAAACTGTATAATTTCTCATCTGAGCTAATTGCATTCATTTTTAAGTTATACAATAAGTCTTCTGCTTATGTTAAAGTAGGCACTTTTCTTCCTAATTCCTTTAAATTACAAAAAAAAAAATCACAAAAAACACAAAACACAAAGCAAGGCTGCCCATTATCACCTTTACTTTTTGCTTTAGCTAAATAACTCTTTGCTAATAGTATTACATCCAATAATAACATTAATGGAATCAAAATAAAAGAAGATTTTGAACTAAAGATTCAATTCTTTGCTGCTGATATGTTATTAACAGTAGGAAATATAGATAATTCATTGAAACATATAATTAGTTCAATGAATCATCTTGAAGAAATCTCAAACTTAAGATTTAATCATAATAAAACAAATACATTATTAAGTAAAAAAAAAGAAAGAATATATATATATATATATATATATATATATATATATATATATATCTATATATATATATTCTAACTACAATTGAAATAGCAATCAAAAGAAACATATTGGTGTAACCAGTATGTCTAATAATAAAGAAATGATATAACCAAACTTTCAACAGGTTGTTGATACAATTTTAAGTTTAGTCAGAAATTGGAACAGGTTATGCTTTACCATGGGAAAAAAGATAAATGCTTATTAAGATGATAATTCTCTCTAAAATATTGTTTGCCTTACAAACTTTAGTACTATCTCCAATTAATTCTTAAATGGTACTGATATATATATATATATATATATATATATATATATATATATATATATATATATATTGATAGATAGATATAGATATATATATTATAACAGCGAATGATCAAAAGATTGAATGCTATTATATCGACCCCATAAAGTTGAAAACTAAAATGAGTGAACAACCAGAACAGCGATTTCTTTCCCAGGGAAAAAAATCACTGTTCCCCCCAAAAAATAATAATAAAACACACTAAACACAATTTTGCTTAAATATACCAACTCCGAGATTGCACTACAGTGGAGGAAATGGCACAACCCAAACAGCCGGCCCAGCAATTTCTTTTCCTGGGAAAGAAATCACTGTTCTGGTTGTTCACTCTTTTTAGTTTTTGACTTTAAGGGGTCAATATAACAGTGTTCGATCTTTTAATCATCTGTTGTTATAAAGTAGACCCTATACATACATACATATATATATATATATATATATATATATATATATATATATATATATATATATATACACACTGTTTAAAAATAAGGTGCAAATACAATCAAAATTCTAAGAATTGCTTAATTTTATAAATATTTAAAAACTTTCCAAATACAACACAGAGATAAATAAGATATTTAACTTAGATAAGAAGTTATTCCCGAAAGTATTGGAATGCTTAATGAATATCAATAATAATGCACTGAAAAATAAATCATATTTGTAACAAATGTATAAAATTCTTAAGTTAGATTTCACATATTTAGACAATTCCTGTTGAAACTACTCCTCAAAAAATAATAATGAAGATTTTTCTAAAGAATACAAGAAAATATTATGAAAATCTAAAGATAAAACTGCATCTTATTGGTAAAAATTGACTTAGAAATTCCTACACAGAACTATTGTTACTCATAACAAAATTACAGTTATCTATAAATTAAATAGAATTAAATGCTGGATATGTGATTCTTAAATAATAGCTGATTGGATATATATGAATGGGAAGACATCTCTACATTTTGTAGAAAAATTAATAACTTCATTCAAGCTCTATGGTGAAAGAGATATTATATTTCTAATTCTTGAGTTTTATTTAATTCTCCAATTCCTGAGGTAATTCCAAAAACTTAAGTGCCTCTTATTTGGTGTATTTTTGCTGTAGCCAGAAAATTAATTTCTAAAAATTGGTAAAGTAATGTTACCCCCTCTAGTGTTCGAATTGATTAGTATGGCAACAACATTTGAAGTAGTGAATTGCATACTATAAAGATGAGAACTTCAAATATTACAGATTCATTTAAATCTTGGCTTAAACTTAAAGACTTGATTGAAAAATATTAATTGTTGTTGATATGCACAACTTTGATGTATTGATCAGCTGTGGACCTATGTAAATAGTTGTTTTTTTTATAATTTATTTATTTATTTTTTTGTTTTAAAGCCAAATTAAAAAAATAAATAAATAAAGAATGAGTTCACACAGAGAATTACATAAGTTCATTTTAGCACACCATATACAAGTAATAATGACACATATTAAAGGAAATGTATTACTGTCATAGTTACTAATTAATTCAGAACATTACAAATATATGCCTACATTTATCATATTAGTAATTTTATTTTCTCACACTTTAGTAAATCTCATATTGTATATCATACATTCCAAATTTTATCACTGATAAGAATATTTCAGTTTCCAACAAGAAACATTTGTGTTGATGGGAATAGTACCTTGAAATGATCAAAAGCTTGAATCGAACCTTGCATTATAGTTGCTATCACACATATGCTAGTGCATTAACATGTTAAGCCACAGAGCAGGCTAAATAACAACTGTATTTTGCCAATCACTAAGTATTTTAACTTTATACATATATTATTTCAATTAAATATGAACAGCATTAGGCTTAACACCAATTCACATAGAGTACAGGTAACATATTTAGCATTCATAACAAAGAGCCAGGTTGTTCAATTCATAATAAAAATTATGTGACAAATCTCATTTTGAAAACTTCAGTAAAATTATCTATAGTTTATATTTGAACCCACCATCAATTCTGCTCTTGATCCAGACTTACTGGGTTAACACCTTCAGCTACAGACAAAGTTAATTGACAGGTCTATTTTCTTCACTCAGTACTGTCCAGAGTGCTTAAGGAAGTGGACTGGTGCTAGCCTCATTACTGCTACTGATAATATTTTAAATTAAATTTTGAGTTTTTACTTTGGGAAGTGGGAAGTGAAGCATCATTCACTGCTAGTAAATGCTGACAGTTATCGAGGCACAATGATAAGCTAATCTGAAAAGATGAAGCCAAAAAAAAAAAAAAAAAAAGAGAGAGAGAGAGAGAGAGAGAGAGAAATGCATCTGAGAGATAGTTTTTCAACACTGTGTTCATGTTTTATGCCATGGAATGGGGACATTAAGGATCCCTATTTCACACAGACATCACCATCTATAGATTTGAGCCCTGAAACCATAGTATTAGCTCAAAACTTTGAAAAAAGTAAAAGAATCTGCCACATACAGGGAGTAGTTTATGAGGCTGAGAAACTTCCAGTACTGCTGTTTGTTTGCTGCAGTTCTATTCTTAAACTTCCATACACATCCCAGGAAGGTATGTGAAGTCTCTTTGTTGTTTAGTCTTTGAACAATTGTGCTTGCTTATCTTTCAGATAACATTACCTGAAGTCTGCAGTCTGTCCATTTGTGTTGGTATAAAAGGTATTGCTGTTGGTATTTGACCTATCCTGATTTAATATTACATGGCTTTATAGCAACATTTCTCTGAGGATGTGAACCCATGAGAGTACAGCTTATGATTAGTAACAATGTGAAGGTTACATTTTTGCCAAAAAACATTTTATGTCTGTTATATATGCCTGACATAAACACAGTTTATCCGAAATCGTAACATTTTTGTATTTTATACAATTGCTAACATTGTTAATGCTGTTATCTGTTCCAGGGTTGCTCTTTTCTTTCAGAGATACCATGCTTGTCATTACATTGTTTGTTGGGGTGTGGTTAGGTATTCCATTTGTGCAGTCATATGAATTAGTTAATCTCTGTTAATGATGCCTGCACAATTGCATATCTGTTTATTTTCTTGTCATGTACTTAGCTTCTTCTGATAAATGTATTTTTTGCGTTTTATTAAATACCATGTAAGCCTGATATCTCAGATGCTGAAAATGAGAAAATAGTGCAGGTCCTCTTTCATCATGGATCAGGCTTCTTACAGAAAGTCATAGCTGGCGGCAGATGGTCAATGATATCAGTGCTGCGGGTGGGTATGGCCAAGACTGTAACACTATCCGACAATGGGAAAGCAACATAATCACAAAGGCCAAGAAAAGAGAAAGTGCAATAGCACAGGAACAGATGGCTAGTGGTGGTGGCCTGCTACTGAATCACCACTCACCAAGACAGAGGAGTTTCTGTCCACTGTAAGGTACCAAAGCAGCTGACAAAAGGTTCCTAGTACAGTGCTTGTCTATGCATCTTTTATAGCTATATCGGTCTATCTATATATATATATATATATATATATATATATATATATATATATATATATATATGTGAATATTTACATGCATCTGCATGAATGACCGAACAGCGATCCATCGTAATTCCGAAACTGTCGAATCTCATACGCGCAAATGCTCGTAATGTCGCATGCAATGTCAAATTCGAAATACTCGATCACACAACTGCTGCAACAAACACTACCATGGATTGAGAGGGGGGAATAGTAGCCTGGCCAGAGTTCGGGGATCTCAGGTTCAACATCCACAGATTTCACATTCCGCGATCCTGGGGTTCTGCATTCAACATGTTCGCGTTCGGTCATCGGTCGTTCGCGCAAATGCATGTATACTATATATATATATATATATATATATATATATATATATATATATATATATATATACATTTATTTTACATTTGTGGAATGGGAGTGTCTGACTGAGCTGAAGCTCTTTTTCAGTGGAGGTCTGGGAAGAAAAGCTCCAAAGAGAAAGCATTTTAATAACAATTATTACATTCAAAAAATATTAATAAGTTTCCCGCCAAAATGTTAAGAGAGACAATCTGGGATGTGGGATGTCTTATGCACAATGTCCTTGAGTTACCTCAGAATCTTCAAATCACAGAATTCTCACAGAGAAACTGAAAG